>NC_041394.2:323361480-323664480 GCF_900747795.2 Erpetoichthys calabaricus
GGATGGAGTCCTTTCATTTGCCGAAGCAGGAGACGTGATCTCTCCCGAAAGATTCTGGGAACCAGAAGGTCAGCGTTGGTCCGTAAGTAAGGTCGTCGTTTCCCCGACAGAATCGAGCTCCCTGAAGGGGAAGGGAGAGGCAAACGAAGCAGCACCAGTTATAAATACAGGTAATGAGGGATGGGATATGACTGAATGGTCCGCCGCTAAATTAGAAAAGGCGGATCACAGTCGGCCAGTGGTGCCTCCCCGGCCCTCTAGAATTTGAAACTCCAATTCCCAAGAGCCCGTGCACAACCCAACCGAGCATGTGCCAGTAGCGGACATGCTTATTGGCTCCCGGCCGGCAGGTAAGGAGAATGAGGAACTAAACTTGCCTCCGGCTGAATTAAATAACCGTCTGGGCGTACAGGAGCTTGAGAAATTAATAGAGCCCGTACAAGGTATTTTTCAGGTACTAAAAGAGATCCAGAAGATCGTTGGAGACTTGGGAGCAACGGCCGAAGCGCCGATAAGGAAGCTGGATGATTACCTGCAACGGTTTGGTCGGGAGCGTCCCGTCTTATATAATTTTGCAATACAGGTAGGTAATGCCGGTACCATATATAATGAAATAGGGACGCAGTGTGATCCGGGCCAGCGTTTGATATGTAGCACGTGCCAAATCACTGCGTGCCCTACAAGAGAGTGTGGAACGTTGACCGAGTGGTCAGGGGAAGGACCGATCGAACCGGAGCAGCTGGATGGTGCTGCCTCTCGGAGCGATTCAGTCCTGAAGACCCCGACCCGTATTATAAATAAATCGAGAGGGGTGCAAACAGTAAAGGGGCTCTCTTTTACTAATGGAGAGACTCAGACTGTGGAAAAGCCCCAGATTAAGCAGGAGATCCCAAAAATAAAACGGGGGTCTCCTGACAAAATAGAAAAGAGAGCTGAAAGCTCAAGGGCGGCTATGGGACCTCCCCTCGGCGGAGAAAAGGGCGGAGACAGAGTTCCCGGGGTGTTTCCAGTCTCGTGGAGGAAGGCTACCAAGGAGGACAGCAGATCTGCTATAACTGTCGTCAGCCGGGCCACATATGGCGAAGTTGTCCTCGGAGGACAGGGAATCAGAGGGATTCCCGTTATAACGTTCCCCCTAGGTTCTCCGGGGGGGCTAGACAACGCAGCCAAGACCCAGTCTACGGATCCTCCTGGAGGAAGACATCCCTTGCGGGGCAGGACGCTCCAAACCACGGTTTTCCGCTGGGGGAGGAGTACTGTGATAGGTGGCTGGCCATTTATCCCGGCCAATACCCCCAGGCCGCCAGGTGGAGCTCTCCTTGCAGTATGGAGGTACCCCGAATGCCAGCAGGGAATTATGGACATTGGAGTTTTCCTTTACAACCCTGCTGGATACCACGGGGGCTGCTAGAAAGCGCTGCAGGGAGGAGCAGTAATTATTTTCCCTACGCCCCGGAAGTATGTCAAGAGTCACATGAACAAAAGGAATGACGTGCTTCCGGGGTGAAGAAAAGGATTTTTTTCTGACCCGGAAGTGTTCCTAGTCATGTGGACAGAGAGGGCGAAACACTTCCGGGTCAAGGACTATAAAAGACTCAGAGAAACACCAGAGCGTTGAGCTGAGCTGGGTGGAAGGGTGGCAATGCGTCTGGGAGTGTGGAGGAACTGATTAGTGTAGTGATTATTGAATTATTATTGAGTATTGTGGAGTGGAGGGTGCTTTGTGCACATTATTATTATAATAAATATTATTATTGGACTTTTATCTGGTGTCTGGTGTCTTGAACAAGGGTTCAAGGGAGTGATAGTGCCCTCTATCTGTTACAGCAGTTTTCGATGATGATAAAAAAGACTTTTTTTTTGTTAACCATTCTAATCTCTATATATAAAAGTCAATGTATGTGTGTGCGTCTGTACTGTATGTTCCAGCATCACTTCCAAACACCTGGAGCGATTTTCATGAAATTTGGTACTCGTTTCTCATTGGTTGACTAAAAATACTGTAGGGTGAAATCAACCGTAACCCACCCTTTTCTTGGTAGGGTGGGGGGTGATCTTGCGGTCGTGTATGCATATTATCATCCAGTTGACACTCGGAATGACCACCAGAGGGCGAACTGGAGGTGACTGCTAGCATTCTTCATGTTTGTGCAGCACCACGCCCCTGTTGCTTTTGAAATTAAATACAGTTGGCCTGTTCCAAGCATCAACTGAATGATAACATACATACAAGACCGCAAGACAAGCACATTAGTGAGTCTTCATTGTTTGATAATTTATTTTTATTTTTAAAGTTGTTTTTTTTAATTATATTTTTCTCAAACAATTACAAAAAAAACCACTTTATTTTCCTCCCGGGCAATGCTGGGCATTTCAGTTAGTAATTACTAAACCAAATTACCTGAAAATTAAGATAAAACTCATGTCTTCAAAGAATAGCATGAGAAATATGGCAGTGGTATACAGTACCTATAAAAAAGTATTTACCCCTTTGGAAGTTTTTACATTTTATTTTTATACAGCATTGCATCACAACGGATTAATTTGGCTTTTTTGACACTGATCAACAGAAAATACAAAATAACTGATCATATAAATATTCACCTCCCTTAATATGATACCCCTAAATCACAGCTTGTACTTGTGAAAGGAAAATTAACTGCTTGCAAGCTACTAAGGGTGAATAGCTGACAAAGCCATTTTGCTATAACGGCAGGTTATTTATACAGGCGTCTGTCATAAGACAGGGTCCAGTAAGCTGGCCAAAGACAATTTCCAGTTTCTTAGGAACGCGTCTATTTGACACAAGAGAGCTGACCTTTCCTTCTTTAGGGTTTATCTGACAAATGAAAAAAAAAAAAATAAGAACAGATGACCCATTAGCATACTTAAATAAAATGCTTAAGTAAACAATATTATGTTTATCATTAAAGAAATAAGGGGAAGGGGGAGGAAGAAAAAAGTATAAAACCAATTGAAAAAAATTGTAATTTTGCTCTTCTGCCTTGCAATGTAGAATCCATGTACTTTTTACTTCCGCATACTATACAGCCTGTAGTAAAGATGTTTCGATTGAATGTAATCTAATTGAACCAGTATGTGGAAGGCCTAAGTTGTGCCGGGTCCGGTAAAACCAATCATTAACACTAGAATCCCTGAAGCCTACGAAAAAACTTGTAATCCCGGGCCACCTTAAATTCCTTCACACCTCTCCATTAGCGTCTTTTGTTCTGCAAATGTGTTGATCAGCACAAGCAGCAAGCAGCCTGCTATCCCACCCCCCCCACCTGAGCTGAGTCCGTCTCAGATTCCCAGAGTTCAGGTCTCTTCATCTGGGAGTAAGGTGCCTGGAATTGTATAGGGTAAATAATATATTGTTATTTGGAATACATATATTTTATATGTTTTTTGTGCCTACAACGATCTGAGTAAGTGTAGGATGGCAGGAACTGCCAAACACATAGCTAAAACAGAAACTTTTTCTGTGCTATACTAATAACGAAGTAAAGTGTATAATAAGTGAAGACTTTAGTTCAAATATCAAATAAACACATACACTTTTATTCAAGAATAAAACCAAAGAAAAAAAAAATCATTTGACTTACATGTTTCTCTCAATGAGTTAAAAACCCAAGCTGAAATGTCAATTGACGGGAAGTTGATATGTTTTCTTGAATGGTGTAGAGGTAAGAACTGCTTCCTTATAACCCAAAGGTTGCCGGTTTGAGTCTGGGTGCTCTGCCTTGTGAGAAGTGAGCTTCTATTATTATTACTATAACAATAAAAACCATACATTTGATCTGAGTCTGAAACACCCAGTGTAAATTTTGGCTACTTGTAAAAGTTAGTGCTTGTTTTTTTATTATTCAGTTTTATTCTGTCAGTGATGTTCACGTGGTACAACAAACTTGCCTCTCCCTCTCTGAGTTTTTTATCTCCATTCTTTTCACAAGAGCAACGATGACCACAGTTGGTGCTGTGGTTGGCGCCTGCTCAGAACTATTTGTTGTACTGGCAATCAAAGATATGATATCCCATGACTGCTATCAGACTACCATGAGTAATTTCCGTTTTGAGAGCAAAGACACCCGTGCAGAAAATGACAGATTTGTTGAGATCTTGGACATCTGGCAATGTACAATCACAACTAACAAAGAATTTTCTACCTGTTAAATAAGAATGAAACCAATTTAAGACACTGCCAGAGAGGTCCACCCGTTATCTATGGTGTTTTTAAGAATACTATGGTTTATGGTGTCAAATGCTGCACTTAATTCTAACCAAACAAGAACAGATACCTGGCCTCTGACAACAATAACCAACAGTTCATTTACTACTGACTGAGACTTTGTAGCAGACCATTGGGGCGCTTACCAGGCTGGGACGCCTTGATCATGGAAGGACCGGGGTAGAGAGTTTATTCCGGACACTATCTCCCCCAGAATGCTACAGGGCAGCCACCCTGACTTGCAGCAGGGCCACTGGTTTGGAGCATGCAAGCTCAACCTGTGTTATAGTGGGTCCGTGGCTTAGAAAAAAAGGCCAGTTTTAAATAAGTAATCGGCGCACTCATGGCTGATAGACAGGGCGTGGTAATGTGGCCGGAGCAGTTCTTGGATGTTACTTGCTCAGGAATTTCCTTGCTTAAGTGCACAAGTGAGGAATCATCTGTATCCGTAATTAATGCTGGGAGCTGCTGATCGCCACACCTGTGCCATGTCCCCATTATAAATAGGAGAAGCGCGAGTGCCTTCGGGGTAAAGAAAAGAATGGAGGTTAAGGGAGAAGAAGGTGGCAGGATGCGAAGCAGCCATTGTGAGTAACCGAGCTGGCTCGCTGTAACAAGGACAGGCAGCTGGGAGAAGTGAGCCCAAGTAGTGGTGAAAATCCTTTCAGCGTGGCGACGAAAGATAGCAAACTGTAGATCAAGATTCCCGCCTTGATAGAGTCTGTCATAAGCTTCCCATCTGTAATACCGCGTAAAATCGTCAGTAAAGAAAGCTAAAGTATATTCTTTTTTCTCATGTGATTTTTGTACCGCTGTAATCACTATGGGAGGGATATCGCCTTTTATATCACATTTCTATATTTTTCGGTTACTTAACATGCCGCAATTTCAAAAGAACCTATTTCCGGAGAGCTAATGCCTCCAAAGGAAACAAAATCCTCTTTACAGTTCCCATGACTACATCTGAGGCAGAACGCTGCTTTTCAACATTGAAAAGAATAAAAACTTTTCTAAGAAGCACTATGAATTCAGAAAGACTAAATGCACTTGCAGTGCTTTCAATGGAGAAAAATTTCCTCAGTTGTCATCCAGAGATCAAGGAGAAAATTATTGATCTTTTCACGCAAATTAAAACAAGAAGAATGGATTTCATTGTTAAATGAATAGATCAAGCCTGAACTGTAACAATTTAGGTTATAGTAAGTAAAAAATGTTTGATTTTGTTGTTTTAGGATTTTATCAAGTTTCTGAATAAATTTTAGTTTTATACATGTTTGCTTCCTTTTACACAATTTTAAAACAAAGGCTAAAAACTTTCTGGAGCAGCACCCCCAGTAATTTTAGCTACAAGCCGCCACTGACCATAACTGTCTGAATATCTCGTAATGAGATATTCACCATTATTAAATTCAAATGGAAACTGCAATATGTGCCAACTACAGTATGTGCTAAATCAAACAGATTTTTTGTGAATTTTGCTCAATAAAAATAGTTTAATTAGTTTATTGAAATGATACTCTGATTTTACATTGGCATCAGAAACAAATTTACTTGTTTTCACTGTGGTTGTCAACATGTTAATAGTTATCTTTAAAGAGAACACGTGAAAAAGAAAAAAAAAGAAACAGAAACCTAAAACAGTTAGCAATTTGAGATTAATGAGAATATTGTGTACAAGTCTGCAGCTTCCAAGCAAGCATCTTAACCCAAACGCCTAAAATATTATAGCACACTCAGCAGGTTTAAAAATGGACCCATAAAACTACTAAGTCAGCTCAGTTGTTAATGTTGTATGGTCATTGGGCATCAGCCTTCCTATGTCACGGAAACTTCTAGTTAGCACCATCCAAAGTACTCTTTCAAAGTACATACTAATTCAGTTAATTGATTAATTAATTTTGTGAAGCCTGTTATTCTAATTTTAGGGTCTGGTGGAGCATATATTGAGCACACAATGGATTAATTAGTGGCCACTATTCATTGCACAGCATACAGCAATAACAATCACACATCTGACCAGGAAATGAAGGACAGAAAGGTGAGGCAATGTTGAGGTCTGAAAACTGGCCAGGGTCAGAAGGCAAGTAGAAGTCAATTATAAAGTGTATCAAACCCAAAGACAAAATCAAAATTGTAGTCAGCAAAGAGAAGTTTGATATCAGAACTAACATTCCAATAAGACTTTTGCTCTGAATCTAATACTCTGATGCAAGAAGCTGAAGTGGAAAGCCATGACTCAAAGCGCCATGTGACCGGTGAAAGAAAAGGACAGAAAGATAATAAAGGTTTGGGGGAACCTCCTGGTGATCCTCATATAGTTCAATGAACAAAACATCAAAACAGAAAAACATGATATTGTCTTTCCAGATGCAAGTCCTAATCTAGACTGACTCCACGTTGGCAGCAGCTCCACTTATGAAGAGTGCAAGGAGGAAGAGGTGGGTCCAGGTGCATGAGGAGAGGAAGTGACATCACTAAGCAGCCCACTGCCTATCGCTGGATCTGCTGGTAGATTGAGAGGAGAAGTATTAGCTGGCAATGCCAACCCTCAGCTCGAAGTGGTATTACAGATCGACAAGCCTTGATGTTGTCTCCCCATTGTACATGAATGGCACTAGCAGCAGACAAAGCAACCATAAACAACATGGTGGTGACCATTAAAAAAAAATTAACGCAAAATTGCATTGCCAGAATAACATTTAAAATGTATATTAAAGCCAAAACAATGATTGCATAAAAAAAATACCAAAACGGGTTCATATGATCTACAACTCAGATCAAAACAAATTTGAACCCAAGATCCCAGAAAAGGAATGCAGCAGCTATGTCTAACTGTGTCACCTACTTTCATAATAGATTATAAATATAGTTAAAATAAGCAGAAGTGCTTGCATTCACATTATTTATACATTAGCACTTGAAGAGAAGGTGCAGTCACTTCAGCTTCAGTTTAGCAAGTTATTCATATCAGAGCAAGATTACTGTAAATGTAAATGACTATGGAGATTTCAATAATTCATCTTCTGCAAAATGTTACAATTAAAAATTAAGATAAGTTCAATTCAGTCACACTGGTGTTAAAGAAAACATGAAGAAGGAAATGCCCTGAGAAAAAAAAAAAAAAAAAGTCTTGAAAATAAAATTGGGAAAGGGTCACACACAGGGTCAAACCATAATAATCGATGATAATAATAATAAATTATCGATAAATGAGCCCTAACACTCAGAGCATAAAAAAGCTAAGCAAAACAGACCTAACACTAAATTGTTTTCAGATGTATGTTTAAATTTTCTCTGACACTAAAATGAGACCCAGAGTAGAGATAACAAATTAAACCAAGGGGAGAATATCTAGTGTCACAAGAACAACAAAAAGTCATTGAAAAGGTTTGGGGCAGCCACCCATATAATATTTCCCAGCTGCAAAACTGATCAAAAAGTCCAAAACAGACCTGACTGCTGCCTTACAATGGCGGCCTTTAAATGCAAGTAGAGGAAGTGATGTCATCAGGGCCGGAAGTGACGTTGTTGACATCCCCTGAACCGGAAGTGACATCATTGGTTGCCCCAGAACCAGGCGGGACTTCCCGAGAATGGTCTGCAAGGAACTGAGAGAGAGAATCAGTGCACTTTGCCGGCCCCTGGTCAGGTGTGGAACTATGTCTACTCAAGCCCTTTAGTTCTCCCCTAATCGTGTGTGTGTGACACTAGATACTCATCTTTAACAATAATAATCATACATTTTATTTATACAGTGCCATTCCCACAGTGGGCAGCATGGTGTGGCAGTGGTAGCGCTGCTGCCTCACAGTAAGGAGACCTGGGTTCGCTTCCCGGGTCCTCCCTACGTGGAGTTTGCATGTTCTCCCCGTGTCTGCGTGGGTTTCCTCCAGGTGCTGAGGTTTCCTCCCACAGTCCAAAGACATTCAGGTTAGGTGCCGTGGCGATCCTAAATTGTCCCTAGTGTGTGCTTGGTGTGGGGGTGTGTGTGTGTGCCCTGGGGTGGGTTGGCACCCTGCCCGAGGTTGGTTCCTGCCTTGTGCCCTGTGTTGGCTGGGATTCACTCTAGCAGACCCCCGTGACCCTGTGTTAGGATATAGCGGGTTGGAAAATGACTGACTGACTGACTTTCCCACGGTCAATGCGCTTAACAGAGTCTATTAAGAGACAGCAGGTATATTTAACATTGGATACAAATGTTTCCTGAATAGTACAATAAAACAGATAGACACACAGGATATGAAAAGTATTAAATAGAATAAAAGACAATAAACCAGAGTAAAATACTAAATTCAGTACTAAAAGAAAGCCTAGCAGATAACATCATTTGTGATATAACACACACACAAATTTTCCTGAGCATCTGGACGAAGAGGAAGCCTGGAAGAGAAGGTAGAATGTCAGGTAAAGTTAAAAGCCTTCCTGAAGTTGTTTTTTTAAAAGAGTGAATGGAGTTGGCTGATCTCCTTAATTTAGATAGGTCATTCCAAAGTCTGGGCGCTATACAGCTGAAGGCCCTGTCACCCATAGAGTGCAGGTTAGTGTGGGGGACAGCAAGATTACCAGAATCAGAGGACCTTAGTGGGCAAACAAGAGCAGAGTGATAAAGAAGGTTGCTGATGTAGTCCGGTGTGAGGTCATTTAAAGCTTTGTAGGTTATTAAAAGAATTTTATGTTCAATCCTGTAAGACACAGGGAGCCAGTGAAGGCAAAGCAGGATGGGTGTGATGTCCTCACTATTGCTGGTCCATGTTAGGACTCTTGCAGCATAATTCTGAATCAACTGGAGCTGTTATATAAGATTAGAAGCAGCACCTGCCAGTAGAGAGTTACAATAATCGATGCAGCAACAACAACAACAACATTCATTTCTATAGCGTGTTTTCGTACAAATGATGTAGCTCAAAGTGCTTTACAAGATGAAGAAAGAAAAAAGATAAAATATAAAAATTAGGCAATACTAATTAACAAAAAGTAAAGTAAGGTCCAGTGGCCAGGGAGGACAGAAAAAAAAAAAAAACTCCAGAGGGCTGGAGAAAAAAAAAACAAAATCTGCAGGGGTTCCGAGGCCACAAGACCTCCTAGCCCCCTCTAGGCATTCTACCCACCATAAATGATATCAATCAGTCCTCATGGTTTTCAGGCTTCACGTGGAAGAATTAGACGATGATGGTCATGTTGCCCTCATGCCTTCAACCCATCAATGTAGGGCTGCATGGTGCTTTGATCAGGTGGTGGCACAGATCGCCACCACAGAGAAATGGAAAGAGAACAGCAGAGAATAGTAGGGGTTAGTACGGATTTTGGAGCCATGAAAAATAAAATAACAACAGGAACACGTTTCTCAGTATTAGAAAAGGAGAGAAATGAGTGATCACAGAATATGTTACAGAAGTGAAGGTAGGAAAACTTCTTAATGTGGTTTATGTGGACGGAGTAACAAAGGGATGAATCAAAAATTATACCAACATTCCTTACATCAGAAGGAGGTCTGATGAGATCACCGTCAAGAGTGATGGAGAAGCAACTCATTTTCTTAAGTTGCACTTTAGTGCCAATTTACAGGAGTTCAGTTTTGCTGCAATTTAATTTTAAAGAGTTCTGCTCCATCCAGGTTTTAATTTCACTGAGGAAGGTTGTGAGCTACGAAAGCCCTGACGAAGTTCAATTTTAACATTGGAATAGAGTTAAGTGTCATCTGTATAAAAATGATAACACAGTCCATAGCTATGAATGATATGGTCAAGGGGACACATATAGATGCAGAAGAGCGGAGGGCCAAGGACAGAGCCCTGAGGAACCACTTGTGTGACTGACACTGAGCTGGATCTGCTGTTGCCAAGACTAACAAACTCTTGCCTGTCAGTTAGATTGGACTTAAACCACTGGAGGGCAGTGACAGAGATGCCCAGCATGTTCGCCATTCTGGACAGTAGAATGTCATGTCTGACAGTGTCAAATGCTGCACTGAGGTCTAACAGAATTAATATGCTGGTTTGTCCAGAGTGTGCTGCCATAAGCAAATCACTGGTTACCCGTAGCAGAGCAGTTTCACAGCTGTGCTGTGCCCTGAAACCAGACTGAAAGGGTTCCATCAAATTATCAGAAGTTAAGTAATTGGTGAGTTGGGAGGCTCCAACATGCTCAAGAACTTTTGACAGGAAAGGTAAGTGAGAGATGGGCCGAAAATTGTTAAGATTGTCAGCATCAAGGCCAGACTTTTTTAACATTGAGGTTACAGAAGCTGGCACAAAGCCAGTGTCAAGGGATGTACAGTGGTGTGAAAAACTATTTGCCCCCTTCCTGATTTCTTATTCTTTTGCATGTTTGTCACACAAAATGTTTCTGATCATCAAACACATTTAACCATTAGTTAAATATAACACAAGTAAACACAAAATGCAGTTTTTAAATGATGGTGTTTATTATTTAGGGAGAAAAAAAATCCAAACCTACATGGCCCTGTGTGAAAAACTAATTGCCCCCTTGTTAAAAAATAACCTAACTGTGGTGTATCACACCTGAGTTCAATTTCCATAGCCACCCCCAGGCCTGATTACTGCCACACCTGTTTCAATCAAGAAATCACTTAAATAGGAGCTGCCTGACACAGAGAAGTAGACCAAAAGCACCTCAAAAGCTAGACATCATGCCAAGATCCAAAGAAATTCAGGAACAAATGAGAACAGAAGTAATTGAGATCTATCAGTCTGGTAAAGGTTATAAAGCCATTTCTAAAGCTTTGGGACTCCAGCGAACCACAGTGAGAGCCATTATCCACAAATGGCAAAAACATGGAACAGTGGTGAACCTTCCCAGGAGTGGCCGGCCGACCAAAATTACCCCAAGAGCGCAGAGACGACTCATCCGAGAGGTCACAAAAGACCCCAGGACAACGTCTAAAGAACTGCAGGCCTCACTTGCCTCAATTAAGGTCAGTGTTCACGACTCCACCATAAGAAAGAGACTGGGCAAAAACGGCCTGCATGGCAGATTTCCAAGACGCAAACCACTGTTAAGCAAAAAGAACATTAGGGCTCGTCTCAATTTTGCTAAGAAACATCTCAATGATTGCCAAGACTTTTGGGAAAATACCTTGTGGACTGATGAGTCAAAAGTTGAACTTTTTGGAAGGCAAATGTCCCGTTACATCTGGCGTAAAAGGAACACAGCATTTCAGAAAAAGAACATCATACCAACAGTAAAATATGGTGGTGGTAGTGTGATGGTCTGTGGCTGTTTTGCTGCTTCAGGACCTGGAAGGCTTGCTGTGATAGATGGAACCATGAATTCTACTGTCTACTAAAAAATCCTGAAGGAGAATGTCCGGCCATCTGTTCGTCAACTCAAGCTGAAGCGATCTTGGGTGCTGCAACAGGACAATGACCCAAAACACACCAGCAAATCCACCTCTGAATGGCTGAAGAAAAACAAAATGAAGACTTTGGAGTGGCCTAGTCAAAGTCCTGACCTGAATCCAATTGAGATGCTATGGCATGACCTTAAAAAGGCGGTTCATGCTAGAAAACCCTCAAATAAAGCTGAATTACAACAATTTTGCAAAGATGAGTGGGCCAAAATTCCTCCAGAGCGCTGTAAAAGACTCATTGCAAGTTATCGCAAACGCTTGATTGCAGTTATTGCTGCTAAGGGTGGCCCAACCAGTTATTAGGTTCAGGGGGCAATTACTTTTTCACACAGGGCCATGTAGGTTTGGATTTTTTTTTCTCCCTAAATAATAAAAACCACCATTTACAAACTGCATTTTGTGTTTACTTGTGTTATATTTGACTAATGGTTAAATGTGTTTGATGATCAGAAACATTTTGTGTGACAAACATGCAAAAGAATAAGAAATCAGGAAGGGGGCAAATAGTTTTTCACACCACTGTATTTATTATTGTTGTAACAGTTGGGATAATGGCAAAGCTGCCTAATGACACAATACTCCCTGGGATTTAAAGTCCTTTGTCTGCAGTTTTCTGCAATAGGTTGCAAAACTCACAAAAAAAATTCTATTTAATAATTGATGACAAACCCACCAACAGGCAGATATGCAAATCATAAACCTGAGAATCACAAGGGCTGCCCTGTACTTACCAGTTTCAGACCTTCCATTACGTATTCAAATCAAACACATATAGTTTCTATGTGTAATACCTTGCATTTACTTACATTAAATTTTATCTGCCATAAACCTGCCTAAGCCTGTATGCTGCCCTACTACCTCTGTAACAATTTAGTGAATTTTTCATTATTCCTCTTCCCCTAGTTTGGTATCATCTCCAGATTTAACCAACTTATTGATTATATTCTTGTTCAGTTCATTTATATATATTGAAAAGTCCAACGACCCCAGCACTGATCCTGAGGGACACCACTTTAAACATCATCTAATTCTGGAAAGGTTCCCCTCACCATAAGCTTTTGCTTCGTGTGTTTAAGCCAATTATGTACCCATCTACACACTCTGTCCTGAATTTCTAGTTCTTTTAGCTTAATGCTCAATCTCTCATGTGTTACCTTATCAAATGTTGGCTGAACTACAACAGAAAAAATATCATATGCACCTTCCTGATTGTATCCTTTTATTGCTTCCTAATAGAACTCCAGCTTGTTGTTAACACCAAAAGTAGTGGTTAGTATTTTCTATTATTGGCTGGAATCCTGCGTCCATTGGTACACTGGCTTTGCTCCCACATTCCCAAAGAGGCATTATGTGAAAATGATTGTGGATGTACAGCATGTGTTGGTGGGTCCTACAATTGACTGGTGTCCTTTTTAAGGTTGGGTCATGAACATATTTTCCAAGACAGACTATATCCCCTGGTGACCCAGAATTAGATTAAGTATTATGTTATGCTGTGCTTTGTTATGTTATGGGATTAATTTTCTATGAAATCCAAGTAGACGAAATTAAATATTTGTGGATATGTCATATATTATCTAAATACTTTTACAGACTTTTGTTGCTCATAAGCCAGCAAGAATGTTCAACTAGTTGTCTTTATTGCCAAGCTTTTTTCAAACTCACAGTCTATTGCCAAAAAATCAGCTTGATCTGATTCTCTTTCTCTTTTCACAGACCAACTGGCAGGCACATTGCAGCAGGAAGAAATTCTAGTTTTTAAAACTTACTTTTATTTGGGAAATTTGGAAAACAGATATGCTGTTCAAACTAAAAATGTATCTAATATATACCCTTAACTTTCTTCTGTTACAAACTTAGGAACAAATGTTCTTTATCCTGCCCAGTAATATATGTACAGTACAGCCTGTATCTTGGAGCCACATGCACAGTAGTGTTGACATTTAGTTTTTATGTGATAAACCTAAGCCAGGGAACAAATCCTTCCAGAAACATAACACTTGGCAGCACATTGCTGATTGTCTACATATCATTTCTTAACATTTATCTTGTCATGCATTCATTTTCTGTTCTTATTATCCAATTACTGGTCATGAATACCTCAGACTGTCTGTCCAGCAAAAAGTGCAAGGCTGAACACACCTGAATAACTCCAATTTAACATTTACAATTAAACTTACAAACTCCTCCTTGGAAGCTGGCAGCAAAGTAAAAAAAAAGAAAACAGAGTTTGTGAAAACTCAACATATTATTAGGCCAACACTCCAATGTTTATGTCGTTTCACTGTACAGTGATTGTATATCTCCTCTGGTGCCTGGTGGTTCATCTCAAAATAATTTAAAAAAATCCTGCAATCACTTGTACTTGTTTTAGGTATTCTCATTTTATCGGTTAACACGAAGAGTGGGAGCCATCAGATGCTCCAGATGCTTTCTTATCTGCACTTAACATTTGACCCGTCCTGGATTGTAACTATAATTTTAGCATTTTACTTCAAAAACGTCATGATGTTTAAGCTCTGCATATGCTGTAATTAATTCACAATCTCTACATTGACGTCGGATATAAGCTTTAAGAGCTTTGTAACAGGAACATTAAGGCTTTAGAAGATTTTTTCCTTCCTTCCTGATTAATACCTTTTGTTCCATTTCAGATTGCTGAAAAGTGGGTTTGTTTTTAAAATAAACAAAATTCATACTACATATATTGCAATATTAGTTCTTGCAATGCCATTATTTGTTACTGTTAGTAAGCATTCTTATTTTCCTTGTTTTGGGATGTCAGAATAACGGTCATGCTTACTATGCCCTTACAGAAATGATGGGATCCTATATGGAGAGGCTGATATAGGAAGCTTTCCAAGAGGAATTTTCTGGGCGAAAAAGTTAATGTAACAATAAAGTGTGTGAGGCATGTTAAAGTTAATTGCTATGTTGTCTATAAACAATGTTAATGTAATCTTTGTAAAAAATGTGTCTAAATTCACCTTACTAGCATAACTGCAAAGATTGTTGGGTGCCTGCTATTTTGAAGAAGTACATCATGTATGTGAATTTCCCCTTGGGATTAATAAAGTATCTATCTATCTATCTATCTATCTATCTATCTATCTATCTATCTATCTATCTATCTATCTATCTATCTATCTATCTATCTATCTATCTATCTATCTATCTATCTATCTATCTATCTATCTATCATGGTTTCTGTCCTGAATGAATTTAGTGTCACTGAACAGGTGTTTGACATTTTAGCTTGACGTGTCCTGGACCTTGTCTGTGTTTTTGAGAATTCTGAAAATTTGGTAGAGGGTCAGTCATCTTAGCCTACCTTACCATTTTACTATTTGTACAATTTAAACTCAACATTTAATTTAATCTTGTACAATGCTTGGGGGGTAAAAAGTTTGAATAAGCTGTGCATGTCATCCAGACTATGATGGAAAGTGAACCCTTGCCTGGATGGAAGGACAACGTGAGAGGAGGTGTTTCCAAGCTGGCATGGTTATTGATTCCCATCAATCCCAGTTGGGATAAAAAATAATGGATGGACTATGGGATTCTGAACACTTCATCCTCCAGTATAAGAACGGGCAGTGCTCCTCTAGTTTGGCTCAGTCTTAACAGGGTTTTCTGGGACTTATAGTTCTGAAGGGTGACCCTGTCAGGGTCCTTGGGTGCTGTTGGGAATATACCTCACTTCCATATGACCCATAAGTGCTTCCATTTTGCGAGGCCGTGCCTCCAGAAGTATTCCTGGGTCTAGCATAAAAGGAAGCTGTCTTGCTTCAAGGTTTGAGTCAGAATCAGGAGACAGAGGGCAAAGCTCAAGGAGATATTGTGTTCATTAGTGATTGTGGTGTGGACTTCGAATACCAGAAAAAAAAGTTACTGTGAATAGAAAACATTTATTTGTACCCAGGGCTGTTTTGGTATAATTGTGTTTAGGGTTTGGGGGCTCTGTGGCACCCCCTGGACGTCACACAACATAAAATCCTTAGGTTTTGGGGTGACCTCTCCTAAAAGCAAGATTCCTTGTCTCTTCCAATAGATCTACATATTATGTTGTCTACTTGTCCTCTATGCTCTGTCCTTGCACTTTCTGATTTGAAAGGAGACACAACATTGCACACAGAACTACAGTCCTTCACTTCACTAAGCCTCAGCTGCTTCCATGACTTTTCGTTTCTAGGAGGCAATTTCCCTTTCATCTGTCCTCTAATTGGCAGAACAGAGCAACAAGGCAAGCAGTGGAACAGATTTAGATAGTTTATTTAAATCATTATACCACTGTGTGCACAACTATTAAGCAAGTGAGTATTTTCACCATATCATCATTTTATGCATATATTCCAACTCCAAGCTGTATAAACTTGAATGCTTATTGGATTTAAGCATATCAGGTGATGTGCATTTGTGTAATGAGGGAGGGTGTGGTCTAAGGAGATCAACACCCTATATCAAGGTGTGCATAATTATTAGGCAACTTGTTTTCCTCAGGAAAAATGGGCCAAAAAAGAAATTGAAAAAAGTCTTTCAGAGGGATGTAGCACTCTTGAAATTGCTAAGATATTGGGGTGTGATCACAGAACCATCAAACGTTTTGTTGCAAATAGTCAACAGGGTCGCAAGAAGACGCAAATTAACTGCCAAAGATTTGAGAAGAATCAAATGTTAACCTACCAGGAACCCATTATCCTGCATTGCTGTCATATTCCAGAACTGCAACCTACCTGGAGTGCCTAGAAGTACAAGGTGTTCAGTGCTCAGAGACATGGCCAAGGTAAGGAAGGCTGGGACCGGACCCCCACTGAACAAGACACATAAGTTGAAACGTCAAGACTGGGCCAAGAAATACCTGAAGTCAGACTTTTCAAAGGTTGCATGGACTGATGAGATGAGAGTGAGTCTTGACGGACCAGATGGATGGGCCTGTGGCTGGATCAGTCACGGGCACTGAGCTCCACTTCGAGCTAGTTGGACATTTTCAGGTTGAAGATGGACTCAAAATCAACTATCAAACCTACTGCCAGTTTTTAGAAGACACTTTCTTCAAGCAGTGGTACAGGAAAAAGTCTGCATCATTCAAGAACACCATGACTTTTATGCAGGACAATGCTCCATCGCATGCATCAAAGTACTCCACTATGTGGCTTACCAGTAAAGGCCTTAAAGATGAAAGAATAATGACATGGCCCCCTTCCTTACCTGACCTAAACCCTATTGAAAACTTGTGGACCCTTCTTAAACGAGAGATTTACGGGGAAGGAAAACAGTACACCTCTCTGAACAGTGTCTGGGAGGCTGTCGTTGAAGCTGCACAAAAAAGTTGATCATTAACAGATCAAGAAACTGACAGACTCCATGAATGGAAGGCTTGTTACTTTTATTGAAATTAAGGATGGCTATATTGGTCACTGATTTTTTTTTTGAAATTTTAGAAATGTTTATTTGTAAATTTTTAGCTGTTTGTTTATTATTCTCACTTTAACAGATGAAAATAAACAAGTTATTCCTTTAGTTGCATAATAATTTCACACACTAATAGTTGTCTAATAATTGTGCACACATATGCATGTCCCCTGAGAATGTCCACACTCACATTTCCTTTGTAAAACATTCAGGTTTCAGGTTTATTGACCTGCGGTTGGTTGGCACCCTGCCCGGGATTGGTTCCTGCCTTGTGCCCTGTGTTGGCTGGGATTGGCTCCAGCAGACCCCCGTGACCCTGTGTTCGGATTCAGCGGGTTGGAAAATGGATGGATGGATGGGTTTATTGACATTTTAGATTGACTGATAGCACTGTATTTGTTCCATATTAAAATTAACCCTCAAAAATACAACTTGCCTAATAATTGTGCACACAGGCACATTCAACTCCTTTTATGGTATTATTTGTGAGCTGTTTCGTTCTAACCTGTGCTTCTGATGTATAAATTCAGGCAGCTGTCACTATTTGATTACAGCATTTGGTGGTAATGTCTGGTTCAAAACAGGTTGTTAAAATGATCAGACTCGACACACTTGAAAAGGTTTGGGGCAGCCGTATATTATCCCTAGCTGTAATGGGTTGATTTTTGAACAAGAGATGTTTCTCTGTTGGAGTCCAGAATTGAACTGCTGAAGGTTTCCAAAGTTGGCGGCTTTAAAGAATCAAACTGGAAGTGATGTGTAGGAACCGGAAGTGACATTCTTCTGACGTCAGTTTGTGCATCAGATGTGATGTTCTTCTGGGCGTTGGAACGGGAAGTGATGTCATGCTGGGTGCCAGAACTGGAAGTGATGTCATCCAAGCTGAGTCAGACAGGTTTTCCCGCAGCTGGTCTGCAGAGATAACAGGAGAAGGTTTAGTGCACCCCGCCACCCCCTGGCCAGGCGTGGAATTACCTTCACGAGTCCATACAATGTCCTCCTACTCGCACGTGTGTGACAAGTTCTTATCTTATTAAAGTACACAAGTAGTTAATACGCACCCCAGAAATATATTAGCATAGAAAGTTTACAGTATCTGTATGACCTAACTAATACAAAATTAACATTTTAATATTTTTGGCATTTTAAAGCCAAAAAACTAATATCAAACAAAATTACTTTCATACTTTATTGGTGTTTAATACTTTTAGACTTGTTTTTTGGGTTTTTACAGATGCTGTCCTGTTGGTTACCAAAACTTAAATATGTTAAGAATGTGAAATATTGGTCAATAATAAGAAAATTAGCATTTTGAGCTAATGATAATTTCTCAAATCCACTATGAAACAGAAACTCAATTCACTTTCATTTTCAATAACGGCTTTACAATTTCATGGCCCTAGACAATTAGACAAGATCCAACATTGTAGCTTGTGAAAATTTCTCACGTGGCATATATGAGCAAATTAAAAATGGGGATAGTTGGAATTAGCAGTTTAATTTCCAGCATTATACTTGACTTACTCTTGTAAGAATCTGTAATAGTTCCTACCATGAAAATAACTCTATGAACTAAAAGTCCTTGAAACAGAAGGAATGAACCTACATGAATAGTTGAATCGTGTGATTTTGCAAATTGAGTATGAGGCAGTTATATTTTGCTGAATATCAGTCTTTCTCTATAACATTCAGAATAAGTATGATAAATTGGATTATTAAATGTGGTTTCTTACAGTTTTAATCCCTCCCTGTAGAATTTCATGAACTGAAACAGATATGCTTCTCAACAGCGTAACTGAGACCTCATTAGAATCCCGAGTCTCTGAGTCTTACATAATGACGTCAAAGAATATAAAGCTGCCGCATCAACAAAATAGTCATTAGATCCTGCTGTGGCAGAATGGTATCAGTGTTCAGGTTAAGCAATCATATCACAGCTAGCACCTAAATTATCAAAATCTATATATGTTTGTCCAAAGTGTCTTTTAACTGGAATGAACAATAATCAATATGCATGTTCAGCTAGCATAAATATACATTTAGCTCAATACAGTAATAAAAGCATTAGAAACAGTATAGTTTAACCATCAAAGTATGAGATAAAGTATGGAAAGAGGCTGGGGGTGAGGGGGGGTTACTGAAGGTTAAAATACCAAATTGAATAATTGACTTTCCATCTAAAGGCAGAATCTTAAGTGCGCAAATTGCAAACAAAATATCTGAAGACATGTAGTGCTACAAATACGTGAAGCCAGGACTTGAAATATGTTTGTTGTTAGTTTGATTTATTAATAAAACATTTTTTAAGATTATAAAAATAATGCATACAGTATGCCCTGGGAACCTTGGCATCCCTAAAGATGCAGTATGTGTCAGTGAGAAAATATCTCCTGCTCCCCTAAAGTGGATAAATTCCACTGAAGCACTGGGCTGTGCCTTAGTCTTAAGTTGTATTAAAATAACAAGCTTCTATGGTTCCTCTCATAAAGTAGCCTGAAAGACAAAGAAACTCATAATGTGACTGTTTACATAGGGAGATTCTAATGGGTAGGGCCCCGAGTTATGATATGTTACTCATGTAATAATCAAGCGATAGAAACAAAATAAATACAGTTCATACCTTGATAGATGTGTAAACAATCCAGTCACATTCCTTGTTGGAAATGGTCGTCTTCTTCTTCCAAACACAGATTGACACGGAGCTTCATATTGGCAAAGGGGTATCCACAAGCATTATACGGGTGATGGCAGCAATTTCCTGTTCAGTGTTTCACTGTAATTGTATGAGGCTTGTTCTTGTACACTTTTCCTTTCAGTGCTCCACAAAGGAAGAAATCCAAAGGTGACAGGTCCAGGGAACAAGGTAGCCATAGTCCCTTTGAAATTTCCCGATTGCCAACAGATTCAATTTGTGCCATGCTGTGAACTGACGTGTGCCCCATCTTGCTGGAAATAACCTTCACTGATCTCGCGGTCATCCAGTTCATTCACAAATAAGTCAAAACGAGGTTCCATGCCTCACTCGTTTCTACATTTATCCAGGAGTACTGTGATATTTAACTCATTTAGATTGCTTCAGTAATAAGAGAGCAATTGGGCCACATCCATTAGAATCACCCAGTATTTAACTAATTGAATCTAGTACTAGTCCAAAAAGAAAAATACAAAGAAACAAAAGACACTCCATAAAGAAAATCAAAATATTATAGCAGAGAAATATTATATCTGCTAACCACAGACTCAAACTAATTAGAAAATATACATCTAGTGTCACACATGTGCGATTAGGAAGGTTGTCACGTGGTACTTACCGGAACCTCTTCTAACCACAGGAAAACCGAGGAAAAATAAATACCTCCACTTCCAGGTTCCAAAATGGCTGCCACAACGTCACTTCCGGTCACACGAGATGACGTCACTTACGGCCCTTTCAAATGACATCACCTCCTGTTTCATCATCACATCCTGCCAACCATTTACTATTCCCATTACCCATTTCTGTATATAAACACTATTTTGTGAGATAAAGTTTGTCAAATGTTACTCTTTTTGGGACTTTTGATCATTTATTTACTACTTTGTCTGTAGGACAATATATGGGGACAGTCCCCAGCACTTTTTTATGGAAGGTTTCTTTCTTTTTGTGAAATTATATCACACTAGCGTAACATTTACTTGCATTTAGAGACTTAGTTTCGAATGCTGAAACATTTTTATTATTTAGAAACTTCATCAAAGTGTTAGTTATAACGTTGTGTTTAATACAACTCTTTGTAACAGTAATACATATTCAGAATTAACGGAATGAAATTTTAAAAGCGTTTTACAATATAATTTACTTGGCTTGTACCGGCTTAGGCAGCTTTTATTGACAGAAGATTCCAACTCAAGTAATATAAAGATTTCAAAATCAGATGTCTGATTGTTGCAGGTTCTACTGCTAATTGAAGTGCAGATTTTTTAAACATAACATATTAAAGGATATTTATAAAATATGAGGAAGTCTCAAGCTAAAACTTGTGGCTGCACCCAACCATAAAGGGGAGAGTAGGTCATTATGATGCTTTGCTGACAAAATGTAATGTCAGAGAAATTTTGAATTGATATGATCTGCAGTGAGGTTATTTTTGTGTTCCTCTTCCATTAATTGCTACATAAGTTACTTTATTTATTTTTTACTTTAAAGGACAAAGTGAATAAATTATATTTTAAAAACTGTACAGTATTAAAACATCAGCTGTTTAAAGCTGATCCTCTGGCTAGGATATTGGATATCTCTGGGTCTACAGTTTTTCAGGCTGATCATCCAATTAACTGTGATCCACCCAATATCACTGAGGTTGCTCAGGTGGTGAACCAGCTAATGGCAGGAAAGCCTGCAGGGATCTGTGGTATCTGGGGTGAACTTCTCCAGGTTGGTGGTAAGGCTCTTCTCCTGGTATTGCATGAAATCTTTGTTTCTATTTGGGAGACAGGCATCATCCCAACTGAGTGGAAAATGGGACTACTTGTCCCTATCTGGAAAAGTGATCGCCTGGATTGCAGCAACTACAGGGGGATAACACTGCTCTTGGTGCCGGGCAATGTCCTTGCTAGGTTCATCCTCAATAGGATCTGTGATCACTTGCTCACCTACAAGCGACCGGAACAGTCTTGTTTTACGTCTAAGAAGTCTACCATACCTGGCACTAAGGGTTCTCATGGAACACAAACGTGAATATCGGCATAGTTTCTTTGCAGCCTTTGTCGATTTTCATAAAGTGTTTGACTCAGTCGATTTAGTTGCCTTGTGGGACATCCTGAGACTTTGAGAGGATATCCTCAAGGCTGCTGGATATCATGGCCGCCCTGTACACTGGTACTGAGAATGCTGTGCAGTGTGGAGGCAGAACCTGTGTTTTTCCCAGTTGATTCTGGGGTTCATCAGTGGTGTGTTCTTGCTCCTACTCTGTTCAATGCTTGTATGGACTGGGTGTTGGGCAAGGTCATGGGTCCAGCAGCTCTGGGGTATCTGTTAGTGAAGAAAGATTGACGATGCTGCGATCTTTGCGGACTTAATGGAGGCTCTGATTGGGGCTCTCGAGAGACGGAGCGCAGAGTCTGAGTGTCAGGGCTTGTGAGTGTCCTGGATAAAAACCAAGATCCAGGCCTTTAATGACTTCTTAGGCACAGCCGTCAGCAGTGTGTCTGTCTGCGGAGAGAGTGCCAACCTTGTCAAGAAATTTACTTACCTTGGCAGTGACATTCATGTCTCTGGTGACTCTTCCTATGAAGTCAGTAGATGGATTGGGAGAGCATGGAGGTCATGAAGTTGCGCTCCTGATATCTATGCAAAAAGACAAAGGTCCAAGTCTTTAGAGTCCTTGTGCTTCCTGTCTTGCTATATGGTTGCGAGACATGAACTATCCAGTGACCTGAGACAAAGACTGGAATCCTTTCTTACTGTCTCTTCGGAGAATCCTTGGGTACCGCTGTTTTAAATTTGCTCACAGTGTCCCGAATGAGGCACATCACCTGCATTGTGAAGGAGCGTCAGTTATGGCATTACAGGCATGTGGTGCGATTCCCTGAGGGTAATCCGGCTTGCAGGATCCTCATTGTTGAAGACCCGGGTGGCCGGAAGAAGGCCAAGGAGACACCCATGTAACACCTGGCTGCGGCAGATATATTGTCATTTCTGGATGGACTGGACCGCCTGTCTGTATGGAGTGGTTGCGGCAGCACGCTGTACCAGTTCAGTCCTCGACCTGACCTGACCTGTATAATAATATTAACAAC
Source organism: Erpetoichthys calabaricus (assembly GCF_900747795.2). NCBI lineage: Eukaryota > Metazoa > Chordata > Cladistia > Polypteriformes > Polypteridae > Erpetoichthys > Erpetoichthys calabaricus. Next base: position 323,384,268 of record NC_041394.2, read on the forward strand.
AAGTTAATGAATTATATTTTAAAGACTGTGTAATATTATTAACAAATATAAAAAGCAAATAGAGGAATGTTAGTTATATAAGTAATCTTTTCAACTACATATTTCAAAAACTTGCATTTCTACATACATACTGTAAGATTACCATTTCTCTTTCTAGGACTGCCTGTTATATACCCTGTTGGATGAGACAAAACTCATAGATTTTTGCAGGATATATAATAATCAATGACTCGCCGAAACCAGCACACACGTGAAGTAGTGATCCAGGAATTTTATAGTTCTACAAAGCAAAAAGTGTACTTTAACCTTCTACAGTGAAGAAGCGAGACGGTGATATCACAATCAATTAACCCCTGCCCAAGACTCAAGTGCCTCCTACAGTATAAGAGATGGGCTTTTCAGACCTAAGGCATTGACAGTGATAAGTGGAATGGTGAATGATGAACAATGCAATCCTCAGGTGACCTGCTAGTAAAGCTTTTCAATTTTCTCTTATTTGTCTAAATGTCTACTCTTAATTTTCTGGTCTGAATTAAATTGTTATGACTTTCAGAAAAGAATCCTTTGTTTTTTTCTTCCTGTTTTTATTTGCTGTTTTGAAGTGGCTTATGCTGTCCTGGACATATAACTACAGAAAAATGTATATGGTGACACAACACAAAGATTTCCCTACTCACAGAAAATTCAAAAAAATTACATTACATTACACTTTAGTATTAGCCTTTATCAATTAGAGCTATATTACATTTTTGTCAGTTTTTAATCAATTATTAGTCACGCTTTTTGTCTTACTTTTGGTCCTGTGTTGATCATGTTTTGGGTGTCCTACCTCCTGTCAGACAACTTTACAATTTTATATATTATAGAAATATATATATATTTCTAGACTACAGTAGTCTTTGACTAGATAGTTTTATGCTTTGGTGACATGTTGGATTAATTTGATTGTTACAAAAAAGGTTGGCACATAATGTATGACAAGTTTTGACTCTTCTGTATTATCTGCATTATTGGGAAAATTTGTTACAGAGAGACAGTTGTGGTTCAGATATGATTCTGTTACTGCTTTCCATACATGGATTTCATGGCATTTCATACACAATCGAAGTGAATACAATTTTCAATAGCCCAGCAACTTCATCTAAAGTAGCTTAATGATTGTAATTATTTTTTATTTAGCTTACATGAGGATGTTCTTTTTCCCTGTGCTATGCCCCTTTACATTGTGTAGTGGCACATCGTTAATTGAAAAAGGGTAAGACACTAATTGCTGGCATGCCACCGTTAACAGGCAATCAAAGGCCAGCTCAACAAACTGAGGAGAAACACAAAGCCAACACAACACTAGCTGTGGATTAGTTAAACTTTAGACTGATCTTCTTCTGTTGTTAACCGAGTTAGCATTTACACCTGAGAATCATCTCCTCCTAGTACTGTACTATGTAGTCTTGTCTTGATCCGTGGCTAGTATGCTACCATCTCAGATACGCTGCAACCAAAGCAAAAAGTCTAATAGTAAAGCAAACATTTGTCAGGATGTGTTTCAAGAATTGTAGTTAAAAAAAAAGGTGTACAAAAGCCTGATAACCAAAAAGTTAATAAGAACACATAACCAGAGCCAAAATTGTAAATCATAAATCTGAGTCAAAAAGCAGGGCAGCTGATCCATAACTAGGATTTCAAAAACAACAATGAACAAACCCAACGGTGTTTGGGATCCATGAAGTGCACAATGCAACCTTTATACTCTTGACCTTAAAATGTGATTAGCTGCAAGTCCAGGTTGAACTTGCTTAGCAATGGCATAGCATCTGTCAACTCCGCAGAATGGTGCAGCCCAAATGAAAACCAAAATGGCACTGCAAGAGAACACCATTTATTTTCAAAATTGTTAAAAACATATTAAGCATCAAAATTAATGTGACCAAAAAGGTTCCTTGACCCTGAAAACTTGCAAAAAAAGGCATTTATTTTAAGAGTTCAAGTAGAATTAATAAATAAAAAGTCATTACACTAAAGAGGAATACATTTTTAAGAGACTACCTTTTCTAATATTAGCAGTAAGTCTGACAATTTCAAGGCAAAATCATTGGACATCGTAGCCCTGAAAGCCTTGTAAGACATGTATTTGGATGGAAAAGTCAAGTAGTCTATAAACTCCAAAGACAGTGTCCTAAAGGTAAATGTAAATGGAGAAAGAACACATTAGACATGCAATTTGATATATAGTAGTTTGACCTGAGAGACAGTCTTACTTCTTTTTAAAACTGGAAATGATAGTGCATGAAAACCAAGAGTCTTCTTTTCAGCAACTGACTGCGTTTTTTGCACCCTGCTCAGTCTATTGGAATGGATGTTAAAACCATCGCTGACTAAATATGAAGTTTTTGTAGTATTCCTTTCAGAGAAAAAAAAATAATCATATCAGAAGTAATATACCGCAGACCCCCAAAATAGAACCAGCTGAACCTTCATGTAATGAACTGAACGTAAGTTAATTAAGCTCCTTCACTAAAATAAACCTAACTGATCTCTGTAAAATTACCTAATTAACATTGCGCACGTGTGTCCTTGATCCAGTCCATGATTTTTTAAAGAAATCCCTGATTCACTAATCAGTAGAGCTCTCAATGTACTTAATTGTTCCTTGGTATTTTTCTTTTAAAAATTACACTTATTAATAAAAAAATAATAATCTTGACGTCTCTGCCTCGGACAATTTTAGATCTTTCTCTAACCTTTCTTTTTTGTCTAGAACTCCCCCAAAAATATTAGTTTTTTAAAAATTAAATGACTACTTGAATAAAAATTCTGCACTGGATAACTCAGGATCAGTCAGATTTTAGACAAAGCCATTGGGCAGAAACATCTTTGGTTAAAGTAGTTAATGACTGATTTGAATAATCTATCAGACTTGAGTGCAGCATTTGATTTACAGCATTCTTATTAAACTCCTTAGATAGAGGATGGACATTCTGGACAGTGCTCAGAGTTACTTTTACTTCTATATAAAAGGAAGACAATTCTTTGTCGGTTGTGCCGATCAGGTATTTGAGATATGTGTGGTGTGCTGCTGAGATCTATTTTGGGTTCCATATTATTTAAGCCTTGGGCTCTACATCTTCTGATCTATTGTCGTAATAGCATCACAGAATAGTTCAGTATTAATTTCTTTTAGCTAAACAAGGAAAAAACAGAAATTTTAATCCTTGGCAGCAAACAAAAAAAGTGAAGACCTTAGAAATAGATTATCTGGCTTTACAGATAATGCAAGATGACACAAAGAATGTAGGCATCTGTGACACCCCTAATACAGTACTGGGAATGTGGATGCCAAACTACACACTGGATGTTGTCGTAGTTAAAGACTGAACAGGACCAGCAGGAAAGATTTAAGACACAGAGCCATAGTCAAAAATATTGGGTTTTAACACAAAGGTGCAGTTTATTTACAAGTGTGAGGAAAATAATTATGATGCGGGCTTTATAGCACAGTCCAAAGGCCATAACACACAAAAATATTTAAAGAAAAGCAAAGAGTGATTATTTACAATAATTACAGTGAAATCCAAGGAAATCAAATGAAAAGGAAAAATGTATATGCAACACGAAATGAAGTCTTCCTATATCTCTTCTACTTCCAGGACACTGCAAATTAAAAACTGATATAAAGGATTAGTATTTTCATACCATGGCTTTAGAATATTAATATCAATTGTCTGTCTTGGTCTCCTCGGACGGTCAGGCATTGCAATTTGATATGTAACAGGCCCTTTTTGCACAGTCACTGTGTAAGGTCCTTGACACTTACCTAGCTAGCAAACCTCTCTCAAATGTTGGCAGTAATAACACAGTACCTTCTATCCCACAGCAAGGTTTTGGTCTCTGACAGCCATGTCATACCATACACTGTTTGGTTTGTGTCTCAGGCTCATGAGGGATCGAGGACAGAGTCTGCTGGATCAGATTCACCTATCCCTGCAGTTGAGTGAACTGGTGCTGAAGGTTCTTGAGATGCTGCTCTATCTGTAAAGCCTTGTCCTCCTTGATAGTAATTAATTACCTTAGTAGCAAATCCACAACATGAACATCCCCTGTGGTGGTGGTGTCCTTAATTGCCCGTACTGGTCTTGGGTCAGATCCTCTAGAATGTTCAGAAGTTCTGACTCCCAACTGTTTCTTTAGGACCATACTGTATGTCCTTTCTTTGTCTGTGCTCAAAACCAAAAATACTGCCTTCTCTCTCCTCTCCTGATCGATCCCACCGCTGCCACCAATTAAAACTGGGCATCCCAGAAGGGTCAGGAGAGAACACAACTGGCAGGAGAGATTTAAGAAAAAGCCACAGGCAAAAAGTATTGGGTTTCAATGGAAAGGTGTAGTTTATTTACAAGTGTAGGGACAAAATAGTGTTATGCGGGCTTTATAACACAGTTTAAAGGCTATGACACACAAAAGTATTTAAAGAAAAAAAAAGTAATTATTTACAGTAAATGCAGTGAAATTCAATGTCCCCAGATCAAAAGGAAAAACAATGTATATAAACTATGAAAGGCAGACTTCCTTTATTAATATGCTATTCAAGAAGTTGTTCTTTAAATCACAAAACAATTCACTGGACTACGATATGTCTGTAATAAAGCAGAAGAAAAATATATACCAAAATTGGCACAAGCTGTTAACAACTATTGAACTCCAAAATGCTCTGGAAAATTACTACCTCTCCCTAATTGGGCAAAAGACAGAAAGAAGACCCCTGCAGGCAAGAAGTGCATTTACTGTATATTGGGGAGCCTTACTGTAACCTAATCGTGCCTCAGGCCGCTCCCTTCCTCCAATCGTGGCTAACATGAACACATTCTAATTGTGTGCTACACCACATTTCTGCAAGGCTGCTATTAAATTATACAGTGCCTCGTGTGTGAACCCAGGAAGCAATGCACTCAAATATGCTAACTCTTCCTCCAAACATTACACTTTCGTTTAAACTCTGGATCCCTTCCACTGAATTAGTGCATACCTTACATGAAACTAAAGTGCCACACTTCTTGTTCTACAGCAACAAATGGTTACGAATACACTTGCATTTTGACCAGACACACATGAAGTCCAGTAAGCCTTTCCTGAACCTGCATATGTGGGTTAACAGAATTAAAATGTACAAGGAAGTGGAAGCACTTTAAACATTTAAAAAATACCTTACTGAGTGTAAGTTGTTTTACACTGGTCTTAAAAATTTTCCTTGAACTGGTAATGTGTGACCTGGAGCCGAACACCAGGTAGAAGAGCAAACTGACACTGATAGAAGGTTCTGGACAGAAGTTCAATTGCTAAGGCATTCCTCACAGCCAGAACAGTGAAAGATTTATTGTTAGTTCATTTTATTATTGTCTTAATATCAGGGCTTTTTTTCCAATAGTTAATTAAGCTACTTCCTGGACCTATTTTCTTGCCATACTGCACCTTCTTTTCAAACCGATTACAGGGTCGCTACACTATTATTGTAAGATGCTGAAAAGTTAATGCATGCTCTTTTAGCCACATAGATTTCAGTGTGAAAATCTGTAGTGCACCATGCAATGCATATGTTTATGTTATATGCAATTGGGTATGGGATTCATAAAAGCAGTTTTAATGTTTGTAATGCACCATCTGTTGGAATGATAAATACAATAGATTTTATTACTTCAAATGTTTGTAATGGGCGGCACGGTGGCGCAGTGGTAGCGCTGCTGCCTCGCAGTTAGGAGACCCGGGTTCGCTTCCTGGGTCCTCCCTGCGTGGAGTTTGCATGTTCTCCCCGTGTCTGTGTGGGTTTCCTCCGGGCACTCCGGTTTCCCCCCACAGTCCAAAGACATGCAGGTTAGGTGGACTGGCGATTCTAAATTGGCCCTAGTGTGTGCTTGGTGTGTGGGTGTGTTTGTGTGTGTCCTGCAGTGGGTTGGCATCCTGCCCGGGATTGGTTCCTGCCTTGTGCCCTGTGTTGGCTGGGATTGGCTCCAGCAGACCCCCATGACCCTGTGTTCGGATTCAGCGGGTTGGAAAATGGATGGATGGATGTTTGTAATGCATCATCTTTTGAAATAACAGCAACTGGACAGACACACAGACACATCCTTTTATTAAGATGGATATACTGTAACTTGGCTGCAGTTGTTTCAAAACACAACAGTAAGAATAATAGCTAAAAAAAGAAAATTAATAATTAATTTTATGAGAGATCTAGCATCTTGTTATTTTTTGGATTTCCTGTCCTTCTATATTCCAAATCATAAGCTTACATCTAACGCAGTCTTCAATAGTATTCTGAAATTGAAACATAAAATAACTGGCAAGGAATCCTTTTGCTTTTAGGCACCAAAAAACCTGTGATACTTTACTGTTAGAGAAATGCCAGATAAGTATATTTGGAGACATCAAAAAAGTACTAAAAATGCACATCTTTAATGTATTTTTTCCTAATTTCTTTTATACTTTCTTTCTCAGTGAGATGTGGTGATGATTGTCCCTTATCAAATAATGCAAGTGTATTTGTTGTTTTATGGACTGGCCATGAATCACCACTTTTGTATGTTTTCTTTTTATCCAGTACTCGGTGGTGGTATGTTGCAACTACTTGCAATGCTGGGAAGATGAAAAGGGTTCCACAAAATGACCTTCATAATTGTGACACATTTGTTGTACATATCATAGAATGTCCAGAATGTTCTGGGTGGTCTATTAGACTTGGAACCCTCAGAGGTTCATTTCTTCAGCATCCAGCTTGTTGATGAATGTGTTTTCCTCTTTAGCCCTGACCATCTGACCACACCATTTGTTTAGTAAGCTGGATTTTTTTTTTTCCTTTTTTATAAATAACCGTTCTTCATTTTTTTTTTTATCTTTCTTTGGCTATTATTATGGTACTTATTATTAGAGCACATTGAGCTACTTTTATGCATAAACATGTCCTATATTGATAAATGTTGTTATTGTTGATATGTAGAGAAAAGCCAAGCAAAATGACCCCTTTTATTGGCTAACTAGAAAGATTACAATATGCAAGCTTTCGAGGCAACTCAGGCCCCTTCTTCAGGCAAGATGTAATACAGAAACTGAAGTTCCCTGTGTTTATATACACACTCTAGGACAAGAAACAACATTGGTAAATATTTAAATGAGAAATTTTAAATGTAAAAAATTCATAGATTCAATCAGGCTAGCGTTAATTTAACAAGAGAGAAAAGAACAATGTATTGTCAAGATCTCTGGATAAGATAACTGTCCAACAAAGTCTTTTGAAGTTTGTAATGAGTTTTTCAAAACAATGTGGGTCTGTAGACAGGTTGTCTGTCATTCTGAGAGATGTAAACAATCCTCATATCTGGCCATAAAACTCTTGTCTTTATTCAATCCATGTTGTAAAGTATTAAATTTTAGCATGAGTTTAACTTCCCATTCTTTTCTCTCTTGCTGTGTTTTGAAGTTGCCCATAAGCACTGTGACTTTAAAGTCCTTCTCACAGTGTCCATGGCTGTTGAAGTGGGCCACCACAGGAACATCTGTGTGGCCATGTTTAATGTGGAACCTGTGTAAATTCATTCTCTGGCGGAGTGTTTGTCCAGTTTCTCCCACATAGAGTGCAGTGTCAGGACATTTCATGCAGAAAATTAGGTAGACTACATTAGATGATCTGCAGGAAAATGATCCCTTGATGTGATGTTCAAGTCGGCAGTGTGGTATAACTATACGGTCTGTATCATAGATGTGGGCACATGTTTTGCATCTTTTCTGTAGGCATGGAGATGTGCCATTTTCTGTTGGTTCACTTAGGGAGCCTCGGACAATTAGTTGTTGAAGGTTTGGTGGTTGTCTGCATGCCAGGAGGGGAGGTTCAGGAAATACATTTTTCAGTGTTTGGTCATTGTTTAGTATTGGCTGAAGTTCTTTTATAATTTTTCGAAGTGTTTCAAGATGTGGGTTGTAGGTGACAACAAGGGGGATGCGATCCTTGTTGTCTTTGTTTTCATATTCCAGAAGGTTGTCTCTGGGTATGGCAGTAGCTCTTCTTATTTGAGTGTCTGTTGTTTTCGGGGTGTAACCTTGTCTGATGAAATCTTGTCTGAGCTCCTGCACTTGTTGATCCCGGTCTGTCGGGTCTGAGCAAATACGATTGTACCGTATTGCTTGGCTAAAAATAATGGAGCGCCTTATATGCTTGGGGTGGAAGCTATCACTTTTCAGGTAGGTCCGTCTGTCTGTCGGTTTGTGAAAAATAGAAGTTACAAGGGTGTTGTCTTTCAGTTGAACGGTGGTGTCAAGGAAGCTGACTTCTGTTTTTGAGTAATTCAGCTTCAGCTTTATGTTGGGGTGAAAACAATTATATTCATTATGAATATGGAGGAGGTCCTTTTCACTGGCAGTCCAGATTATGAAGATGTCATCTATGTAACGGAGATACAACATTGGTTTTACGATGCACATTGACATGAAATCTTCCTCCAATTTTGCCATAAAAAGATTTGCATAGCGAGGTGCAAACCGACATCCCATTGCAGTCCCCATTTGTTGCAAGTAGCAATCCTGTCCAAAAGAGAATAGATTATGTGTCAGAGTGAATTTTATCATTTCTATTACTGACTTTGTGGGTAAATCATGTTGTTTGAGTTACATTTCACATGCCAATATGCCATCATCATGGGGGATGTTAGTGTAAAGTGCCTCAATATCCATTGTGGCCAGTAAGGTTCCCTCAGGTAAGGGGCCTAAAGCAGACAGTTTTTTTAAGAAGTCAGTGGTGTCCTGGATGTAGCTGGTTGTATTACGGGTGAGGGGTTTAAGGATGTGCTCCACCCAACCTGAAATATTTTCTGTAAGGGAGCCAATTCCTGAGATTATAGGCCTTCCTGGGTTCCCTTCTTTGTGGATTTTAGGAAGCATGTAGAAGTAACCCATTTTGGGGTTCTCAGGAATTAAACTGTTTACATGATCCCTGATATCAAGAGGAAAGCTACTTACTATTTTTTTAAGTTCCTTTTTGTAGAGATCTGTTGGGTCTTCTTGCAGTTTGTAATAATGCATAGTATTAGACAATTGTCTTTGTGCCTCCTGTATGTAATCTGATGTGTTCATGATGACTAAAGCACCCCCTTTGTCTGCTGGTTTGATAATGATTTCTGTATTTTCCCTTAGTGAATGTATGGCTCTCCGCTCATCCCTAGTAATGTTTTCTATCCGATTTTGTTGCCTGTTTAAGATTCCTGTTTTCACTCTCTGTCGGAAGCAGTCTAAATAATTGTCCAGGGTAGAGTTTCTGCCAGCTTCTGGTGTCCATGTGGATTTATTGGTGGGGTTGTTGTAACTGCTTGTTATTGGTTCCTGTGTGTTACTGTTTTCTTTCTTGTGGAAAAATTCTTTTAGTCTGAGTTTTCTGAAGAATTCTTCCATATCACTGCAGAGTCTGATGTTGTCAATGGGCTTTGCAGGACAATATGAGAGTCCCTTTGTAAGTACCGACATCTCTGCTTCATTTGGTGTGTATGAGGAGAGATTAACAATGCAAAATAAAATATATCCATATATTAATGCCAATTAAGTGAATTGATAACTTTGAACATAGAATGAAATGTTAAGTTTTAATAATGTAAGATTTCTAAAAAAATGACAATAAAAAATTGAATGATTACAATGGTCAATGACCTTTTAATCAAAAAATATATAAATAAATAGTTTTATTTAGTACTTACTTTTCATACAGTATCTTTTAGGGATATATGTGATTCCTAAAATGCTTATCAAATTTTTTGTAAACAATATTATTTGCATGGGTTGAAGGAAGAAACCATTTTTGATAATTACACACTTATATGATCATTCCTTGGAGGTTAAGCTTCAAAACCTCCTGCAAAATAATGAAATCCACGAAAACTGGACATAGCCCCCTGTACAAAAACAGCTTCTTAAAATTAAACCAATATAGTACATGTACTATGCATTGTGGCATAGTGGTTTGCATTGCCCATTTCCCCAATATAGCCATATTGTACTTATAAACATCTTAATTAACTCTAGAACTTCCACCAGTTTTATAACCACTGAGACTACAACCAAGTTATGTCTGAATCCTTTTTCCTTACTAATGGTCCATCAGTTCAACATTCCTGTAGTGTGTCCCTATGGCCCTACCTATGAAAACCATGGATAGCCTAATGCAGCTTGAGTGAATGTATAATAAATAATTTCTTGACACACAGCAGGCATTGTTTTCATGTTTTCAGTATAAATGTTAGCATATATTTTCAATAAACAAAAAAAAAATCAATGTTGCACTATTGCTTAGTATAACCCCAAATCAGAAAAAGTTGGGACAGTGTGGAAAATGTGAATAAAAAAATTAAAAAGCAAGTTATAAATTCTCCTCAAATTTTATTTCATTGCAGACAGTATGAACACAAAATAATTCATGTTTTGTTTTGTCAACATCATTTGATTTGTAAATAAATATCCATTCTTGCCATTCAGGCTTGCAACACTTTCCAAAAAAAGTTGGGATGGGGGCAATTAAGGGGTAGTAATGAGGTATAATAACTAAATAATGATGTGATTTGAAACTGGTGATGTTAACAGGTGATTGCAATCATGATTCGGTACAAAAGCAGCATCGAGGAAAGGCCTACTCCTTTAGGAGCAAAGATGGGCAGAGGATCGCCAGTTTGCCACCAAGTGCGGGCAAAAATCTTTAAAATGATGAAGAAAAATGTTTCTCAAAGACAGATAGGAAGAGATTTGGGCATTTCTCCCTCTACAGTGCATAACATAGTGAAAAGAATCAGGGAATCTGGAGAAATTACTGTGCGCAAAGGCCAAGGGCGCAAGCCTAAACTGAATGGCCGTGATCTCCGAGCCCTCAGACAGAACTGCATTAAAAACCGTCATTCATCAATAAATGATATACAGTAATCCCTCCTCCATCGCGGGGGTTGCGTTCCAGAGCCACCCGTGAAATAAGAAAATCCGCGAAGTAGAAACCATATGTTTATATGGTTATTTTTATATTGTCATGCTTGGGTCACAGATTTGCGCAGAAACACAGGAGGTTGTAGAGAGACAGGAACGTTATTCAAACACTGCAAACAAACATTTGTCTCTTTTTCAAAAGTTTAAACTGTGCTCCATGACAAGACAGAGATCACAGTTCCGTCTCACAATTAAAAGAATGCAAACATATCTTCCTCTTCAAGTCAGGAGCAGAGAGAGATAGAGAAAAAAAGCAAATAAATCAATAGGGCTGTTTGCTTTTAAGTATGCGAAGCACCGCGGCACAAAGCTGTTGAAGGCGGCAGCTCACACCCCCTCTGTCAGGAGCAGGAAGAGATAGAGAGAGAGACAGAGTTTGTTTTTCAAGCAAAAATCAATACGTGCCCTTCGAGCTTTTAAGTATGCGAAGCACCGTGCAGCATGTCGTTTCAGGAAGCAGCTGCACAAAAGATAGAAACGTGAAGATAATCTTTCAGCATTTTTAGACGAGCGTCCGTATCGTCTAGGTGTGCGAACAGCCCCCCTGCTCAATCCCCCTACAGTCAGGATCAGAGAAAGTCAGCGCAAGAGACACAGAAAAGTAAGCTGGGTAGCTTCTCAGCCATCTGCCAATAGCGTCCCTTGTATGAAATCAACTGGGCAAACCAACTGAGGAAGCATGTACCAGAAATTAAAAGACCCATTGTCCGCAGAAACCCGCGAAGCAGCGAAAAATCCGCGATATATATTTAAATATGCTTACATATAAAATCCGCGATGGAGTGAAGCCGCGAAAGGCGAAGCGCGATATAGCGAGGGATCACTGTAACTGCGTGGGCTCAGGACTACTTCAGGAAGTCACTCTCAAGCACTACAGTACGTAGTTACATTAGGAAATGCCAGCTAAAACTGTACTGTGCCAAAAGGAAGCCCTACATACATAGTGTCCAGAAGCGCCGTCGACTTCTCTGGGCTCGGAGGCATCTGGGATGGTCCATTGTGCAGTGGAAACGTGTATTGTGGTCAGACGAATCAGTTTTTCAGATCTTTTTTGGAAGAAATGGACGCTGTGTGCTACGGACCAAAGAGGAAAAGGACCATCCAGACTGTTACCAGATACAAGTCCAAAAGCCAGGGTCTGTCATGGTATGGGGTTGTGTCAGTGCCTTCGGCAAACGTAACTTGCACTTCTGCGATGGCACCATCAATGCTGAGAAGTATATCTTAGTTTTGGAGGAACAAATGCTGCCTTAAAGACGACGTCTTTTCCAGGGACGCCCATGCTTATTTCAGCAAGACAATGCCAAACCACATACTGCGCGCATAACAAAGGCATGGCTGCGTAAGAAGAGGGTGCGGATGCTTGACTGGCCTGCCTGCAGCCCTGATTTGTCTCCTATAGAGAATGTTTGGCGCATTTTGAAACGAAAAATGCGTCAACGAAGACCCCGTACTGTTGCGCACCTAAAACGTTGTTTTCAGGAAGAATGGGACAAACTAACACCTGCAACACTTAGTCACTTGATTTCTTCAATGCCTAAATGTCTTTTAAGTGTTGTTAAAAGACAGGGGAACTGTACAAAGTGGTAAATGCTGTACTGTCCCAACTTTTTTTGAAATGTGTTGCAAGCCTGAATGGTAAGAATGGATATTTATTTACAAATCAAATGATGTTGACAAAAAAAAACAGAATTATTTTGTGTTCATACTGTCTGCAATGAAATAAAATTTGAGGAGAATTTATAACTTGCTTTTTTCTTTTTTTATTCACATTTTCCACACTGTCCCAACTTTTTCTGATTTGGGGTTGTAGAAAACTGCTTCAGTGTTCAGTATTTATTAGTGAAAAGCAAAACAACATAATTCAATCAGCTGGGCACAACACTTTTTAAAAATTTACAACCATGCTCACATTTTTATGAATATGTAAATATGTGTAAATTGCAAGGGGCATGTGGGCTTATTACAAAACAGTATCCATTAGCAGTACACACAGATGTTTGGAGTCTTTACTCCATTTTCTTTCTTTTTTTATTGTGCGTGCCCCTTTCCATTTAGAATTGTGTCCTTGTACTGACAGCAAAAAGTGCCAAAGGGATGCTTTAACAAGAGCTGCTTTCCAAAGTTGTGCTGTTGGTTGGCAAGAAAACTAATACTTTACTCATAAAAAGCAAAAAAACACTTTTCAATTAGCTGTAAATGTAAAATAATAAATGAAGCAAAAGTAATGTTTTTGTTTTTTTCTTTGCAGAACTTACAGCAATACTTGCTTATTTTGCAGAATATGCTTGCATGTGCCCAGCAGCATATTGGAGTGATTATGAAACTGGCCACATCAGTAGCATCTTCAACACTAAAAAATGCAGCACTTTGTTTAACTTTTGTTTTGTTGCATGTGCATTCCCTCATATGGTACTGCCTCTGCACTTCATCACTGTGTGCTCCTTTTGTGTTGCCTTTCACAGTGGGACGGAAGCTCCCATCTAATTTTACTTTTTGTTCAGTACAGAGAAGACTTGTAATGGTAATATATTGCAAGCAGAGACATTTTAACCATTGCCTGTGAATCAAGTGCAATCTTTCACCAAACATGAAATAGTGTCGAGTATACTGTATATTTGTTATTTATAAAAGCAGCTAACCAAAAGCGAGTACCAGAGTTGTTTAGTTTGCTTGACACACACTGATTGAAAGGTCAGCAACATTTTATAGGAAATAACTTTTCATCAGTGGTTATGTTCTTTTCCCTTACTTAACGCATGAACTAGGTACCCTTTAGGAGAAAAAAAAAACTATTTAAATGTGCATCTGCCCTCAAACCATTATGCGTATATGTGATTTAATACATGCACTAGAATTCCAATATTCAAATCATATTATTATTATTATTATTCATTTTTTGAAGAGGGTATGCAGTTAGATAGCACTTACTTGTAAGCATTTCAGAGATATTTGTTTGTTGCTGAGTCCACTAATATGGGTGTTGGGGACCCAACAAGTTGTCTTAAAGATCCTGGCTTGCATTTACTTTTGGTAATGAAGATTCTTATAACAAGCTACAATCCTGGAAATGAATCCACTTGCACATACAAAAAACACTGAAATGCTGAGTATTACTGAATGTAAGAATGTATGTAAGCAAGGTCCGAAAACAGAGAAAGGTAGGTCAAGGTTTTTTCTTACCTGTTAACAATATTTTTTTATTTATTTGAAAAGTTTGGTTGTTAGGGCTGGGGGTAGGTTTAGATTAGGGCAGATTAAGCCAATTGGATGTGCCCTGGCACTTATGGCCCCTCCATTTAACAAGACTTAATTCTTATCTAGTTAGCAAAATCTGGAAACTAAAAATCCTACTCCTCATCCCTAAAACAAAAAAAAAAAGTCAGACCTGTAGGAATTACACCATTACTTCTCATTCAGGCCATTTGGATACCAAGTATTCAATGCCCCACCCACTGTGTTTCCCATTTGAGTCTTTGCCTTTTGGTCCACCCATCATCTTGCTGTAACCCAAACATAATCTGGTTATGACCTTCCTGCCAAAAATGTTGATACAGACGCATTTACTTGATGTGATTCTCCATCAATCTCAGGTGCTGTATACACCTACCTTTAACACTATGATTACCAGAGGCAACGAAAAAACTTAATAAATAACAAAATATAGACATGAACTGTATAATGTGTGAAGGCTGATGGCCAAATATCAAATAAACACGTTCACAAAAGGTACAAGTACAATATGACGGCTTCCGTGGTGCTGTGGTTAGAACTGCCGACTTGTAATCCAGAAGTCATGAGTTCGAAACCAGCTCTCTGGCAAATTTACCATTTTGAGAAGTGAGCTGCTCTTATCCTCTTTAATAAAATCCCCGTGTGCGTCCAGGTGTCCGTGTGTGTGTGTCTTCTGGTGAAGTGCGCATGCGCGGGGCACGGTGCGACGTGTGATATTACTGTCACAAAAAATTCCAGGCGTTTTATGGAAATACAAACCAGTATAACTGCGTGAGGAAATTAAAGGTACACAATACAGTGATGCATATTACAGCCACATACAAGCCAGTATTACTGTCAGAGAAAATTAAAGGCATATTACCAACTGGCATGCCTGTATTACCGCCAGAGAAAATTAAAGGTATATTAAGGACGTACAAGCCAGTGGACGTAGAAGACAGTATTACTGTCACAGAAAATTAAAGACACACAATACACGGTGGCAGCCCACGAAGAACGGTCAGCTCAGCAAGTAAACATCAACAAAAGAAAAGCTGAAAGACAAAGAAAAATACAACCAACAAACAGAATGAGGTCAAGGTCCCTTGCCATTTAATATAGACTGTTCCTACTAATGTTTATGCACTACTGTTCTAGCGCCCGTTATTGTAACGGGCTTAATGACTAGTTGTTAATATTATACAATGCTGTTCGTTTTCAAATAATATTGCATTAGTGCGAGAATGTTTTCTGATTGGTACTATTCAGGTCATAAAATGATTTCTTCAAATGTCACATATATTTGTCTTTCTTTTTTTCCGGTGCTGCACTGACATCATGCACTAGAAGGCGTGAGCTTATTCAGTGTGGCAGGAGTATGCAGGTGGCTGGTTGCTTGTGCTACAACAAGCTTGACTTGGCAGCGATCAACACACATGTACTGTGCAAGGCATGTACAGGGGCCACTGTGAAAAGAAGAGTGTTCATGGCTCACCTTGCAGATGAACTTCGTCATCGCTTCTTACAAGAAAAGGTGATGGGAAAAGAAAAGGAGGATGCAACATCGACAAGCTTCTGTTCCAAGACTGCCGCTTCCCCAGCCCTTTTCATTGTAATAGTAACCACAGCACAGAGAGAAGTGTGTACATTGCAACAGGTACACATGTCGTAAATGTAGGAAGGATGGTCCTTGGGTGTGTGGGAAATGTTAACATTTGAATCTGAGGATTGCATATAGTGCTGAACAGACCTCTCTGTACTATTCTTTCCTCTGCATATCCTGGAGTACAAAAGAAACAGTACCATGCACCAAAATGTGGAGACTAGCAAGATCGAAAAAAAAAAAAAGCAGTCACTGATTACAAGTGCAAGAAGTTGTGCGAATGAATATGAATAATATGAATAATGTTGCATCAGTGCCGCAGTGTTTTCCGAAATGTACTATACATGCCACAAAATTCCAAATATCATATATACCTATGTCTCTGTTTTTTTGTCAGTGCAGCTTTGACATAATGGACCATAAGGTGCATACTAATTCAGCGTGAACAGGAACACTCAATAAAACTGAATAAAACTGGTTGGGGGGGGGGGGGGGGGGGTGACGGGTGTTGTATCGTGATCGTGACTATGAGAATAAAAGTGAAAAAAAAAATGCTAACTTTTACAAGTACTATAAATTTACACTGGCTGTTACAGACACAAATCAAATGCATTTTTTTATTGTATAATATTAACAATAAGAGCAGCTCACTACTCAAAACGTTAAATTTGCCGGAGAGCTGGTTTCGAACTCATGACCTCTGGATTACAAGTCAGCAGTTCTAACCACAGCACCACAGAAGCTGTCATATTGTACTTGCACATTTTGTGAAAGTGTTTATTGTTTTGTTGTTTATTACTGAAACATGAAAAACGTTTCTGTTTTAATTATGTGTTTACACCGATTGTTGTAGACACAAAACACACACCAAATTATTTCCACTTACAATTCTGAGTAGCTCATTACCAGATAATCAATCAAGGCAGGAACTGGGAGAACTTCTTGCCCTGTTCTGAGGTGACACAATACATGGCGGCAGATCACGAAGAATGGTCAGCTCAGCAACTAAACATCAACAAAAGAAAGGCTGATCAACAAACAGAATGAGGTCAAGGTCCCTTGCCATTTAATATAGACTGTTCCTACTAATGTTTATGCACTACTGTTCTAGAGCCCGTTATTGTAACGGGCTTAATGACTAGTTGTTAATATTATACAATGCTGTTCGTCTTCAAATAATATTGCATTAGTGCAAGAATGTTTTCTGATTGTGGGGGGATGGTATAGCAGGCTGCTTGCTGCTTGGGCTTATCAACACATTTACAAGACAAAAGAGGCTGACGGAGAGGTGCGAAGGGATTTAAGGTGGGCCGGATTTGCGAGTTTTTTCGTTGGCTCTGGTAATTCTAGTGTTAAGTGATTTTTTTGTTTCCCCTATATATGTTAGTCCACAGATGGAGTACAGAATGGCACAAACACAATTTAATGAAAAAAAAGTTGTAAAGTTTGAAAAATTAGGAAATTCTGTTTTGTAAGTTCATTAAAAATTACTCTTTTATTTGAAAACATTAAATATTTAAGCTGTTTTGTTCCTATTCTTTCTGATTGTGATTTTAGCATGAACTGATCCTTCAAATTTTTGTTACGTTGATAGGCTGCAGTTGATGAAATCCAATTTAATGGAGGAAATACATTTTGTACTTGTGAAAAATCTTTCCGTAAAATTTGAATCATTTTTTGAGCCTGAATTGAGTGAGTGACTATAATTGGAAATCTATTTTGCTCTATACTAGTTATTAAATCCAACCAGTCTCCTGCTGTGAAGAATTATTATCTTGATCAGCACTTGAATATCCCAATAGGGGGCCCACTTCATTTTCCATAATCTGATCAGAGTCAGGCCAAGAACTGTCAAGAAATAACCCAGGAGCACTATTCGTAGCCTTAGGGTCTTCTTCCCCCAGTTGATTAAGTTAAGGGGAAGGCTGGGGAGTAGGTCATAGATAGGCATTATCCCTACTCCCCTATTTGGTTAAGCTCAGGGAAAGGGAAGGATAAGTCATAGATAAAAACAGAAACTCTATCTTTAACCTTAGGACCCCTCTAACCCCCAATTTGTTTAGTTTGGGGGTTTGTTAGGTCATAGATAGATACCTTAGACAACCAATTATAAAGATAATTATCAACTTTATATCAAGTAGTCATTCCCAAGTCCCATAATGGAAGTTTTCTCTTCCCATAATAATTGTACATAGCAAAAAATTGAAAGTCAACAAAAGAAACAATATTGATTTTCAAAGAAGACATTTCCATTAAGAAAAACTGAATATTGCAGAAAATCGTTTCCAAAGTTCCCCCAATTAAGCAGCCCTTTCAGAAAGAAAATTCAAAAGAGGTTATTTTGTAAAGATGGTATTGTTAAGAACATTTTACATGAAACAAAAAGGGAAAAATAAGATAGGAAAGAAGAAGAGGAGCCAGGCAAAGAGCTGTCACGAGTAGTTAAGAGTGAGAAATCTAATTGTTGCAAGAAACAATAATCTTTTTTTAGGAAGTTGTGGGATACCCACTTTATTATTCTTAACCCATTTAGATTGCTGTAAATAATGTAAATGATTAAGTTTAACCTCCAATTGAATTTCCCTGTGAAATCTATGGGTATACCCTCTAGATCTAAGGGACTGAAATAAAATGTGTATAGCCTTCTCCATATCCATATATTTAGAATTGATTCTGAAGAATCACATCAACTGTGAAGTAATAACCCTTCAAAAGGTGTGCTTAGGGTGGAAACTCGACTTAAACCAACAGACATGCAGGCCTCTTATTTAACACTAGAATCCCTGAAGCCTACAAAAAAATCGTAATCCTGGGCCACCTTAAATTCCTTCGCACCTCTCCGTCAGCATGTTTTGTTTTGTAAATGTGTCGAGCAGCACAAGCAGCAAGCAGCCTGCTATCCCATTCCCCACCAACACTCCATCGCAAAATTCTCAGAGCTCAAGTCTCTTTATCTGGCAGTGAGGTGCCTGGAGTTACATAGGGTAAGTAATATATCATTATTTGGAATACATACATTTCATGTGTGTCCTGTGTCTACAACGATCTGTTTAAGTGTAAGATGGCATGAAATGCTAAACACATACCTAAAGCAGAAACTTTTTCCATGTTATACTAATAATGACGTGAAGTGTATAATGTGTGAAGACTTTAGTCCAAATGTCAAATAAACATGTGCACTTTTATTCAAGAATATAACCAAAGAAAAAAATATATTCTTGAATGATGTAGCGGTAAGAACTGCTGCCTTATAACAGGAAGGTTTCGGGTTTGAGGCTGAGCGCTCCGCATTTTGAGTAGTGAGCTGCTATTATTATTAGTATAATATAATAAAAACGTACATTTGATTTGAGTCTGTAACACCTGGTGTAAATTTTGACTAATTGTAAAAATAAAGCGCTTGTTTTTTTTATTATACAATTTTA
The DNA here is from genome assembly GCF_900747795.2 of Erpetoichthys calabaricus. Classification (NCBI taxonomy): domain Eukaryota; kingdom Metazoa; phylum Chordata; class Cladistia; order Polypteriformes; family Polypteridae; genus Erpetoichthys; species Erpetoichthys calabaricus. The sequence continues at coordinate 323,403,504 of NC_041394.2, forward strand.
TTCTGTCGGTTACGTTCACGTGGTTCAACGAACTTGCCTCTCTCTCTCTGAGTTGATGGCATTTATCTCCATTCTTTTCACAAGAGCAGAGATGACCACAGTTGGTGCTGTGATTGATGCCTGCTAAACTGACAACTCATGTTCAAATGGCATATCATTTTCAAATAATGACGATTTCATGTATGAACGTGTGTGTGCATGCGCAAGAGAGGCAGAGACAGATTTGATCTCATTCAAGTTGATACTGGTACCCCTGGTGCACACAAATATTTTTTTTTGTTTATGGTTGATATAACCTTCCTCATACACACCCGATATTATCTTGGAAGTCTTTAATTTAGTTTTAGTCTGTGAGGGATATTTTAGAGGTCAGTAATGTTGTATGTTGTTCAACTGTCAGTTAGCCTCCTGTAACTATTGCGCTTTATCCATAATGACTGTTATTGATTCTTTATCTGCTGGTTTAACCACTATGCCCCTGTTTTTTTGAAGTCTTAATGCCGATATTTCTAATTCTGTAAGATTATCCTATCCATTATTCTGAACTGACAAATAATCTAACTCCCTGTATTATCGTAATATTTCCCTCTACTTACTCTTTACCCATTTTCCTTCAAGGTAAGCATACTCTTCAAGTTTGTTATCGGGTTGGTCTACTGTTGCCCTTTAAGATTAACACACACATACATAGCTATACGCATACACACAGACCCTAACCACAACAGTGCCCCATGAATGACACACACACACAGCTGTTTAATCACTAGCACTTTAAACCACACAAGTGTTTTAGGAATACAGTACACCCCCAAAATTTGTGGGGGTTATGTTCCTAGAGCACCCATGAATTGTGAAAAACCGTGAATTTTTGATGTAGTTAAAAAATGCCTAGTTTTATAGTTTAAACCCTAAATATGCCCCCAAAACACTTTAATTTAATTTCAAACTCAGCTGAATACATTACCTAAAAATAAAGAATGTAAAGGTAAACCTGTATACTGTACTGGTATGTCTCCTGCAGTGCTAGAATGTAAAATTCTGATGTTACCGCTATATGTACTGTAATTCATGCAAGCACGTTTTCATTGCCAGATGCCTTAGATTGTGCAGGGCATTTCGACAGCATCTTGGGTCTTTAAGCCTTAAACTGCCACATACTTGGGGGTTAATGCATCCCTGGACGCCAAATACTTTTTAATACACTTTTTAAGTAAACGTCACAATTCACAAAGAATAAGTTAAATTTTAATGGAACACATTTTTTTCCATGCAAAGAGCATCACAATTATTGCAACACTGATCATTTAAAAAAACTACTGGAACAATATATACAAGGTGTAACTGATGCCATGGATGAAATTCAGTAAATCACTGAGGCAACTGTGCTTGAGTTGGCTGCACGCAAGCACACAGAGGTAAGCGCTGATGACTGTAGGCTAGTGTAGTGCAGCGGCTAAATCCCAGGGACAGTGAGGCTGCAGGGTGTCACACTTGGGTCACAGAATTGCACAGAAACACAGGAGATTGTAGAGACAGGAACTTTATTCAAACACTTCAAACAAACATGTCTCTTTCAGAAGTAAAAAACAAGCTCAGTATGCAGCTAGTTCTGGATTAAAGAATAGACAAACATCATAGGGGAGCACAACCCCCAACAGGAGCAGAAGATGTCTGGGGGAGGAGAGAGAAACAGAGCAATCAGCCAAAAAGGACAGGTGCTTTTCAGGCTTTTAAGCAAGTGTAGCTTTGTGTGAGAAGCATATCACGCAACAGAGCAGCCGAAAGTAAGCCCAGCAAGTAAGGGAGCAACGTGAAGGTAGTCTATCAGTGCTTTTTAAGAGGGGTTTTTTGAAGAGCGTCCATGTCTTCTAGGGGTGTGTTCAGCCCTCCTGCTCTACAAGGGGCTGGCAGTGGTCATGAGCTGGCTGCTCAACAAATGGATGGCACTGACTGATCAGCTTCTGCATGCTCGCAAATGGCACTGGGAAACGACTATAACCGGTTGTTGTGGTTTAAGGGTTAAGAGGAACAAAACGGAAAACACAAGAACATTCCGCTGGAGATGCAGCACAGTCAATCAGCAGCAAGGAGAAATGAATAACGCTGTAGCGGTCCGGTGCCGCAAAGATTCACACCGTCGAGAAGACAGTGATTTATTTTTAATTTATGGTGGAGATTCCAGGGGCGCACCCACAAACAGAGACAAAAACAAAGCAAACCAGTAATCAAACAGCATATAAAGAATGTAATAAAAACAAATGAAATAAATGAAAACAACGATACCACCCCTGTTCCCCTTACGGCAATTACACATTAAATACAACAAAGCACAAACAAAACACACACAGTAAATCATGAAAAATGTTCATGAAAAATGGCAATGGATGAAATGTAATGATGAAAATAGATAGTCCAGAGATCCGCACGTTGAATGGGAATGTAAAGATAGTCCTACTGCTAGTTCCTGAAATGGTGAAGATGGGTGGACGGGTTCAGGAGTGCTCCTTTCTTTGCAGGATGGCCATGAATCCACTTACAGTCCTCATGTACACAGGCAGATGGCAGACAATCCAGATGCCAACCACGAAACAATTCAGGACAAAACGAATAAGTACAGGTAACCCAACAGAAAGCAGACAGACAGGAACTCGAAACACAAAGTACAAAAACTTTTTTTTTGCTTTTGGTCACCGGCCCCCTTTTTAAAAGCCGCGCTGACATCCTTTGACCCCAACAGCCACAGCACCCTCAGCAGAAGACCAATCAGAGCCACTGCACGGACTTCTGGGAGTTGCAGTTTCAAATTCTATTGGCTACTTTCACCATCCCAAGCCGCGTTTTCCTCTACAGTTGCTTCCTGTTCTTTCTACAGTACAGTATTGCCACGAAAAAAGCCATAAAAACTGCGGAGGATATTTGCAGTTGCCGCTAACAATTATTAGATAGCTTCTAAGAAAAAATCAGCGAATAACCGAGGCCACGAACTCTGAACCGTGACTTCGTGGGGGTCTACTGTAACACAGCCTGTCACTATCTCAGCACTTCAAGAGATTTACTTATTATCAACACAAACAACATACAATGTTTTAATGATATCTCAGACCTAAATATTAATTTTGGTCTCCAAGAATACATTTAAACATACAAAGGCTCAGCATTCTTGACTACAGACCATTTATCAGCTAAGAATGCCTTACTTTACATACTGTTCCCTACTATTGAGTGGAGCTCTCACTCGCAGCCTTAATAAACCTCACAGCACAGAGGTAATGGCAAACCTCCAGCCACACCAGGTGCTCAAAGAAATCTAACTAATTACTTCAATCACACTAGACATTAAGACAAAGCATAGTTAAAAACAGCATGGTATTTATTACAATAATAATAATACCACTGGAACAAAGAATAATAGAAAAATAGGACTGATAGAAAAGTCTGAATATATATAGTCTTTAGGAAAGGCTTACAAAAAAAGTAGATGATGACAAGGATGAATGTCTCAGACGGCTAGTGATCTAGCACTTGTAGCTGCTCATGATGCTTTTCTGACGACCAGATGGAAACGGATTCACGTTGACATCGCTCTGTCCTCCTCTGACGTCTTCGTCCCTTCTTCTTCCTCCCTCCTTACTGTATCGCTCCTCAGATGAGGTATATTTATTCTAAAATTCTACTGGGGGGTTTTGCAAGATGTGATTGTTAGATATTCTGATTGGCTGGCTGTTACTATGAAGAATTAATACACTATCCATTTTCCCAAACAATAAAACTTAATGTTTCCTGAGGTGTCACTATGTCTTCCTTTCCCAGGCTGTGAAATATTTAGATGTCCATCCTTTCTCAGGTTATAAAGTAATTGAGCCACCAGCATGTCTTCCTTTCTATGTTGGAACAGCAGTTTTAAAAGTGAGATATAACTGGGAAGAAGGCATGCTTTGATTTGTCCTGAATGTAGTTCATCTGTTGTCTCGTCTTGAACAAAATATAATTGAAATATAAACCGAAATGTATGGATTTTTTTACCCCACAACACTCCCCCAAATCTTTTTTAATCAAAAATTGAATTGGTTGACAAATCTCTGAAAGTGGAGGGACCCATATTGAGGGGTTCCTAAATTGACGAATTTGATTATTTCCAGTATAATTATAGAAATTCAAAATTTTAAGCTTATGGTGATAAGTATGAATGTCTCTTCTGAGCTCTTGCATATCAACACCAGAAGGAGTGGGAATAAAGGTAAGATCTTTCAAAAATTCAAAAACTAGACAAAAAACTTTTGTTGTTTTGATTTTATTTAGCAAAAAACTCTGCCAATGGGGTAAGCAAAATTTACTTGACAAGATTTTTTAAACTAAGTCAAATAATCATAAATACATTTTTTATGTCATTAATTCTTACAGTAAGGAAAACAAGGTTTAATAGCATGATATAAGAATTTGTTATTTTCTTAGATAGGCGAAAGTTTAAATGAATGATAGAGATTGTTTTCCTTGGGTGGAAAAGATTTTCTTTGGCTCGTCAAAATGTTAAAATGCTCCAGCTAACTATCTAATACCCTAAATGCTGAATAAGGTGACCAATGGACCTCATCTCTGGATTGTAAATCTATCAGATCAGGCAGTAAAGATTCTATACAATTTGGTAATGCTGAAATAAAGACATTTACTTCATTGATCTTATCTTTTACCTTCTGTGGTTGTGATTCTGAATACGGAGTTGCTAATTTCCTTAATTCTCTATATTGTGATTGTATATTTTTTAAAGAGTTATCTGTCTTACAATTTTTAATACCAATTTTTTTTTTAGGAAAGAAAAGCATCTTCTAGTTTGATAAAAAAAAAGGCAAGAACCACTCTGCATTGGTGCTTGTTTAGTTGTCAGGCACTTTTGAAATGGATAGGTGCTCTTGCATAGCAGCAGCCACACCAAAGTAATTGTGGAAGGTTAAGATCTTTCGTCAATTGTCGACATAATGTGCGAGCAAGAGTGGGTGTATACTGGCATATTGAGTACAGCCTTGAGCAGAAGTTATTCTTCAAATTTGATTAAGGAAGTGATGAACTTCTCTGTGGCAGGCAGGTCTGCTAGCAGGCAATTCGCATTTAGTTACAGTGTCAAAACAGCCTGTCTTGTTTGGCATTCAATCATCTGATATGTAACAGCAGAGGATGCCCATATATATAAAAATGGTGTGTTTTATTCTTAAGGATAAACAAATAGAAAATAAAGAATAAAAAAGACAAACTCTGCTGTCACCAGGTGCCTTCATAGCAGTGAAACTTCAGTCTGCAAGATTGGGTGGCTTGCCCATTTGTCTATTTCTCAATTACCACAGGATTACACTTCTTTTCTCACGTCTTTTTTTTTCGCCATAATATTGGCATCTTTCTTTTCTCAATGATACTTCGTCCCAACTTTTGCCATCTCAAACTGAAGACTTTATGTGCCCTGTGGGCTGAGGTGACTTTAAACTTTATTTAAAGAATCTCTTGCGGTGTTAGGAGTAACTCCTTTGCTATAGGGCCACCAGGTTACAACACCACCCAATGGATTCTGGTATCCATATACTCAAGCATAAACTCTGTTCTTTAACAAACTGCTGGGTTACCTACCTTAAAAAGCTACTTTTCAAATCATAGCTTCGTACTAGATTTTCATTACGTATGTGCTATTTCAGTATGTTATGTATGGTCTTGTCTTGTCGGTGTCATGTGATGTGTATTCCATTGGTTGGCCAATGGGTGAAAACAGTAAACAAAAAACAAGGCAAATAAAGCAAAACCTACTTAATGGGCTTTCAGAAAGCATCAAAGCACAATCCTTGAACACCCACAGAAATCTGTCTTTTTTTATTGCTGCAGAGTACATTTTTCCAATAAAAAGAAACAAAATGGGTGAAGTCAGAGGCAGGCAGCATTTAAGGGGAGATACTGTACATACATAATACACAATAATGGTAACTCTTCCTCATTTGTCTGCATTTATTCACACCCAACTCATTACCACCTCAGGAGGCCTGAGTGGTAGGATGCCTGTGACAAAAGAGACCATCCTTGTGACGGTGTGTTTTCTTCTTGCTTTTGAGTAATTTCATTGTTTTTTATCTTGTTTTGTTTATAATCAAAGATGGCTATGGTGTCGATGAAAGAGGGAGATTTTTGTTGTGTTGATTACATTCTGAACTTTCCTGTGACTTTGAAGATCCCTATCTCCAAGGCAGCATTTTAGCTGTTAAGTTCTATTAAAGGCACAGCTTTGTTTCCATATTGGATTAATAGGAAAGTGCTCACCTCATCCTTAAATAGTTAAACAAGACAGTTTCCCCAGTGTCATTATTTGAACTTAACATGTGCTACGAGGGGACCAGTGTGGCATCCTGAAAAGAGGAGTGATATTCACCTGACTCTGCTGGATGTGCAATTTGAATTTGAGTTTGGAATTTGCTTGGTAGCACATCCAGGTACTCCTGCCAATAGAAAGTTGCGGTAGTGACAAGTCCAGTGCCTGGAACCGATATTGTACTGCATACTCTGTCAGATCAGGTCTCATTTTGTGGATATTGTAGAGAGTGAATTTGCATGAACAAGAGACAATTGCAATATGATCAGTGAAGGATGGCTAGTCAATGATTACCACTCCAATGTTGCGTAATGATTTGATGGGTATTAGTGATGATTTGCTGAACTTAACAGAGATGGAGTGTTGAATAGACCTGCTGGCTTGTATTACAAGAAGGTCTGTCTTTGCCAGGCTGATCTATTGATGTTGCTCATTTATCCAGGTTGCGGTGTCAATGAGATTTGCACAGATTGTAGTTGATACAGTGTGATTTTCTGGAGGGAGCAACAGGTACAGATGGTTATCATTGGTATAGTAAACCTTGAAACTGAGTGATAGGGTCTAATAAGGTGCTGCACATAATGAAAAGGAGAGGATCCATTACACATCCTTGGGGCAACCCCATGCTAACTGATTAACCTTTGTCATCTCTCCTCAAATAAACATTTTGTAGGATCTGCCTGGGAGTTAGGATTCAAACCAGAGAGATCTAGAAGGATGAATACCAAATGATGATTTGTAGCTCAAGCCAGTCATACTGTGCTGACAGCAATGAGAAGAGCTTTCTCAGTGGAATGGCCCCTTTTGAATCCTGATCAATTAAGTTCAAGCAATCTGTTCTGTAAAAGGAAAGAAGATTTAGATAGATAGATAGATAGATAGATAGATAGATAGATAGATAGATAGATAGATAGATACTTTATTAATCCTAAGGGGAAATTCACAAATTAGCTAGAGTGTTTTGCATAGAAAGAAAAGGAGAGAGACTAGTCTGTAATTGACTATTTGAGATGGGTTGTGTGTGGGCTTTTTCAGAAGTGTAGTTATTAGAGGTTGCTTAAACATAGTAGAAAAGGTGTCTGTACCGAATGAGGTGTTGATGATATGTGTAACTGCAGAAATGAGAGAAGGAGATAGAAAGCCTTGAGGGGATGTGAGGATAGAGTTGAGTGTACTGATGGTGTGGTGACTAGAAACACAGGTTGGATACATAAATAAAATAGAGAATATTGTACTATGTTCATAAGGGAGCAGACTGACTAGCAGGGGTGATTAGAACTGACAGCTAATGGCAGCCACCTTTCCCTGAGAAAATATAGCAAAATTGTCAACAGCCAAGGAGGTGAAGGCAGAAAACAAGCTATAAGTGTCAGTAATGTTGCTGTTTCTGTTCTGAAAGAGATATATTTTAGTGTTGATTGTAGCAGAAGAGAAGAAAGAAATATACTTATACAGGCTTGCCTTTACCCCAGACTTCCTCGATTTCCTTTCAGCCATCCTAAACTCAGTCCATAGGGCAGAATTCAGAAAGCCATGGACAGAGTCTTCTGTGTGCAGGCCTGGAGAAGACAGGGCTGACTGCATCGATGCAAGAGGATGGATACAAGCACAGGGTGTTGATGGCAGCATTGATATTAAGAAAGGAGAGGTAGAGCAGAGGATAATAGGGAAGAGAAATATGTGGGAGAGAAAGAATCGATGTGATTGCAGGAGAACACAGTGGGATTAATGTCCGTAGGAGAAGATGGAAAAAGCAGAGAGAACTGAATGAGAAGGGGCCAGATGTGTGTAGGGGAGTTACAGTTGAATTTGTGGGGGTGCTGTTCTATGAGAGACCAAGGTCCATTTGTTTACCATCTTTGTGAATTAGTGGAGTGTGGAGATATTATAGGTTCAAAGAGGAAAAGAGAGCACGGAAGTCTGTGGCAGGAAGACTATTTAGGTGGACGTTTAGTTCCCTGAGGATTGTGAATCTCCAGTTCTTGTAGGCAAGCATCCCTGTCCGTCCACTGCTTCCAGTGGAACAACAGCTATGCCAGAAGTTGAACCCAGAGGAAAGTGTTGTCATATTTTCTGGACAGATCCATATCTCACTCAGTGATACAATTTAGATTCCATTTTCGGTGGCTTGGCAAATGCTGGTTGTTGCTGAAAAAGCTGAACCTGTTACTACCATGTTACACTCAGAAGTCACATTCTGCAACATTATCACTCACTTTTTAAGATGGTGGTGTGCTGCTTACCACATCCAAGATTTTGGATTAACGACAAATAAAAAAAAGAAAAAAAAAATCCAGAACTAGTTAAAAAAAAACAATCTTGTCAGGTGTTTAGAACCTTGGGTAATGTTTGAAAAAGATTTTTGGTTAAATGTTTGGATAGTTTGCCATTTTTAATGTTTTTGGCTTTGACCTATGGTCATTTTGACTTTGAGTTTATCATTTTGTCTTCCAATCTGATTTTTTTCTATTTTTCTCACTGCCAATCCATCATGGTGGTACACCCAGCTTGTGACACTATACTGTAAATGGCTTGACTCTCTTGTTATATCTAGATAGGTGTTGTATTCATATTGATTTATGAATCCAAACAGTCAGAAATTGTATTTTAAGTAGCTGAGATGTATAAATTGAGCCTTTAGGTGTGAAATAATAGGATAGTTCAGTTGTAGCACTGGTCAGTAATATGGAGAATCAATAAACCAAAGCCAAAAGAGTAACCAGAAATATAGTGTTAAAGGCAACAAGAGTTCAAAACCATGATTAAGTCTTCTACCAACTTTTCTTTTGTTACTTATTCATGGTTGAAATAATTTAATTAGTCAGATGGCTCATGCATCACATATCTGGCAACCAAAAAGTATCATAGCAAGAAGAACTTGACCCATAGAGAAATCCAGAGACAAAAAATGGAAGTGGTTATGAACTAACAAATATGTAAAACAGTCTCATCAATGCAATAATGATAAAAAATATTGTAACAACCCACCATGTGAAAAGGTCTGGTATTCAAATGTAGCTAACAAGTTAAATGCTATACTGTACTTAGAACCCTTTATTGAAAACACTTTTCTCCAAAACAGACCGAGGGGTGAGTTTCTGTCACGGTTAAAGATGAACTAGATCTCACCTGCAAGTGAGACTTGGATGTATTAAAAAGCTCTAGCCCTTTTGTTTTCTTTTTTAATTTAAAAAATAATACCCCCTAATAATCTGATAAAGGACTATCATGCATTTGAGACTTTTTTTGTCATTTTGTCTAGCTTTAATTAAATAGTATTGTAAGGGTCTAATTGTTTCCTATTTCAGTGAGTTCTTCAAACAAATGTGACCACACAATTAGGTTTTTCTAGGAACGTGCTACACCAGAGCTGGAAAAACTGCATAATATGATCACAAACTCAATGAAGTTTCAGCCAAAAACTGTCAAGCCAGGGCTTTCTGATGAAAATTAATTAAGACAACTACTGTACTACCACACATGAAGTCGGATTCAAACATCAGAGCTGACAATCATATGTATCAGCCAACTCTCTTATCTGATTTAGAGTTGTATGCAATCTAAAAACAGAACCACCAGGTGACAAAATAAACCTATTTTGCATTTCAGCCACATTTTCAATAACAAGGAAAAAATGGTTGGAAAAGTTTCTATAATAGAACTGACTGATTAATTGTCATATGGAAACTATGGAAACGTTTTTTGTCAAATTGGCAGTGAATGGGTTCTATTCGTTGAATAGAAACATTGAATACTTTCAAAAAAAAAAAAACTGGGAATATTCATGAGATGTGAGGCCTCTGGCACTAATGGGACGTTACACAAGAGAATTCTTTTGTTTGTAATTTTCTAATGCATTTTAGATGAGGAAGGTGTAATTAAATGTTTATCTCAGAGGGGTATCAGATAAATAACCGTTTTACTGAGGAAAATGACTTGTCAGATTAAAAGGATATTTTTTCAATGCAAATTATTTCATTTTCTAGTTTACTAAAGTTTAATGAATATGCAGACTTAAACTGCATTATCTTTATTTTGTAACTAGTTCATATTCAAATAGGTTTCCAGTTTCACTGGGAAATGAGAAATACTGAAACATATTCTAATAAAAATCTTCAGTTCTTTTTTTACCTTTTACAAAACCATATTCTTGTTACCTTTGATATGAAAACTTATTAAGTTGGTGACAGCATTTTGGACATTATCCTTGTATCCATCCATTCAACCTCTGAATATACTTATTACATTTCAGGACTGCAAAACAACATATGGTAGGAATCGGCATACTTCATCACAGACTTGTCTTAAGCTCATTGCAACAACTGAGAGGTGCCAACTAACCTTGCATGCCCTTTTTTGGGATGAGGAGAAAAATTGGGGTGCCCAGAGAAAGCCCACGTTGGCAGTGGAGGACGTGCATGAACCTGAAAACCAATCATGTCAACCATAACATGACCATGGTAGCAATTTTAGATAATATGATCAAATAATCTTTGGATAAAGTTATAATGACTGGTTCCTGACTTCCAGGCATAGGTCCTGAATGGGATTTACAAAATTTGAGAATGTTATGGTTGGCATTGTTGACTGAGAAATAAATGGTAAGTTCTATATTGTTCTCTTGCACACATGGTTACTGCTTGACCTTCATACTCCTAAAGAATTACTGTTATGCACTCAATTCACCAACACCATCTTTGTGATATTTTCTTGCTCTATTACCATCAGTTTGCTCCAGAGTATGGTACAGTCATTGCATTGCTTGACGAAACGTTGTTAGAATACATTGGCTAAGTTCTTAGCAAATCCTTGCATTGTAATTGAGATATATTATGTGTTTAAATTACACTGAAATGCAGTTGGATTTGTTGTTTATTATGTTGTGATTCTTAAAGCACCTTGTCATGATTCTCACCGTGGAATATTCTGTATAAAATAAAGATTGACACATTTGGAGAAAGCAAGAATGTCCCGGTGCTTGCTGAAAGAAGAGATCTATGCATTTAACCAGAGAGAAATAAATATGGAAAATTGTTTTGAAAGTTGTCCTCTATTCTGACTTCTTTTAGTTTACAGTAATCCCTCCTCCATCGCGGGGGTTGTGTTCCAGAGCCACCCGCGAAATAAGAAAATCCGCGAAGTAGAAACCATATGTTTATATGGTTATTTTTATATTGTCATGCTTGGGTCACAGATTTGCGCAGAAACCCAGGAGGTTGTAGAGAGACAGGAACGTTATTCAAACACTGCAAACAAACATTTGTCTCTTTTTCAAAAGTTTAAACTGTGCTCCATGACAAGACAGAGATGACAGTTCCGTCTCACAATTAAAAGAATGCAAACATATCTTCCTTTTCAAAGGAGTGCGTGTCAGGAGCACAGAATGTCACATAGATAGAGAAAACAATCTCTGGCAAACAAATCAATGGTGCTGTTTGGCTTAAGTATGCGAAGCACCGCGGCACAAAGCTGTTGAAGGCGGCAGCTCACACCCCCTCCGTCAGGAGCAGACAAAGAGAGAGAGAGAGAGAGAGAGTTTGTTTTTCAAGCAAAAATCAATACGTGCCCTTCGAGCTTTTAAGTATGCGAAGCACCGTGCAGCTGCACAAAAGATAGCAACGTGAAGATAATCTTTCAGCATTTTTAGACGAGCGTCCGTATCGTCTAGGTGTGCGAACAGCCCCCCTGCTCAATCCCCCTACGTCAGGATCACAGAAAGTCAGCGAAAGAGAAAGAGAAAACTAAGCTGGGTAGCTTCTCAGCCATCTGCCAATAGCGTCCCTTGTATGAAATCAACTGGGCAAACCAACTGAGGAAGCATGTACCAGAAATTAAAAGACCCATTGTCCGCAGAAACCCGCGAAGCAGCGAAAAATCCGCGATATATATTTAAATATGCTTACATATAAAATCCGCGATGGAGTGAAGCCACGAAAGGCGAAGCGCGATATAGCGAGGGATTACTGTATATAGTTGCTGAGCATTATTTCTCTTTATTATTGTGTGTGTTCATTTTTTAAATGTTTTTTTTCTAATGTTGTTTTCTTTTGTGAGCTACCTGTGATTTTCAATGTTATCCAAGATGTTACTGAAACAGCTATTATTGGGTCAAGTAGATAGATAGATAGATAGATAGATACTTTAAGTAAAGGTGTGAACTCACACATCTTTTCAGACATCCATTTCCTGTATAAAACTGAAAGATTATTAGCACTGCTTGTTTTCGTTAGAAATGCCCGAATCCATTATTTTGTCCCCCTTCTTTGCAGTTTTTGGAAAGTCTTACTTTTCTTCTTCTGCATCATTCATGTTGTCTTAAGTCCTTTTGCAGTAAGCAGCATTCCCGTTTAAAGTGCTGTGGTTGTTTATTTTTCTGCTCAGTAGGAGCTAGTTTGTTGCGGCAGGTTCAGGAGAGAAAAGTAAGCTCTTGCTGTTTTAATTGTAAATTTTTAAATTCACCGTACTTGTTCTTCCCAGTTAGTATTTAGTTTTCTTTATTTAGTGTTTTTTCTTTATTTAGTCTTGCTGTCAAATCATTATCCTGTGTATTTATATATAATTTGTCTTACTTTGTTGCTTGTTGAGCTGTGATATGCTCTGTAGCAGATTGAAGTAATGTTTATATAAGCTGTCTTAGGACTTGTAAAGTTTATGAGAGTGACACATTATTGAAGAAAGGAAAACACAAAGAACTGTGGGGAATAGATGAGATATAATGATCACTCACTCATGTGAAGGAGAAAGAGGAACACAAGGGCAGAGGATTGGTACTCAAAGAGAAGTCTTGCATTGAGGAGAAAGGGGCTACCTTGGTTTGGGAATGTTGCATAAAATATGAATGATTATAGGTGAACAGATGCACTGTGACAGAGGTGTAGAGGATGAAATAAAAAGGATATTGAAACAGATGTGTCAGAATTGAAGGTAGATAAAATAAGAGTTGAGGAGTGCAGTATTTAAAAAATCTAGATATACCCCTAGAATAACCATTTTATTGGGTCTTGTTGTTGACTGATAGTAAAGTAAAACCAACAAGACATCTATTTTGTCACAGAATAATGTCCATGTTGTGATTTAGAGTCACAAACATAGTAAACTGGGCGTGAGACTTCCAAAATACAGACACAAAGCAGGCCAGGATCTTCACTTGAAGGAACTCGCCCACGATCGACTTGTTCCTACCTACCAGCTTCAGCTTGGATAGGCCCAAAGTTTGGAAAATTTACTTGACAGTTCAAAATATTAAGAACGCACCCACAAGAGGGGGAATGGCCATAAACCCTGTCTTTTACACAAAAGGGACAAATAATCTTAATAAATACAGGATTTATTAGACAAAATTGAAAAGCAGGCGAAAATGTCCAAAAGAGAAAACGAGGCAAAACTAAAGAATCCTATATAACACAGTCCCACCTCTCTTTGGTATCTTCTATCCACCTCTAAGGAAGACAAGTTGGGAAGACCTTGGCTTGGCAGGGCTGATGAGATGTGATGACTTTATCTATGCCTGAATGAATCAACAGCCACAATGTGGAGACAACCTCCGGAGATGGAGGAAACAACAGCAGAAGGATATCACCCTATAGCAAAGGCGACTCACCTGGAAAACAAACCTAGAGGTGATTTTTTTAACAAATCTTTGGGGCTCTCCAGCAATAAACACTCCAGGGTTCTAGCAAAGGAATATTCCCTATCTGGGATGTGGCAGACCGACTTAGAGCAATAAAAACAAGAGCATAAGACAATAATTCAATAGAAATGGCAATCAGTGTGAATTGGTCAAAAATATTGCAGCAGAATTTGGAGTAGGTGGCTAAATCAAAGTAGCAGAAGCAGGTAAAGAAAATGCGAGTCCAAAAGATTCAGTAACTAGAAAATGGTTAGAAGATGGTGGCTCTACAAAAGAAACAGCATACCTGATATGGGTGATTTAAAAAGCTCAAGTCTTGGATGTAACAGAAGATGAAGATGAACTTTTCTGACTCTGGAGAAAAATTGCCAGTCCACTACATCAGAATTTTAAAAAATGAAAAATCACTGGCCGGAAAAGGGTGGAGTGCTCTCTCAGGGTTGGGAGCGAGATCCTGCCCCAAGTGGAGGAATTCAAGTATCTCGGGGTCTTGTTCACGAGTGAGGGAAGAATAGAGCGTGAGATCGACAGGCGGATCGGTGCAGCATCCGCAGTGATGAGGGCTCTGCATCAGTCTGTCGTGGTGAAAAAGGAGCTGAGTTGTAAGGCAAAGCTCTCAGTTTACCAGTCGATCTACGTTCCTACCCTCACCTATGGTCATGAACTATGGGTAGTGACCGAAAGAACAAGATTGCGAATACAAGCGGCTGAAATGAGTTTCCTCCGCAGGGTGTCTGGGCTTTCCCTTAAAGACAAGGTGAGAAGCTCAGTCATCTGGGAGGGGCTCAGAGTAGAGCCGCTGCTCCTCCGCATCAAGAGGAGTCAGATGAGGTGGCTCGGGCATCTGATCAGGATGCCTCCTGGACGCCTCCCTGGTGAGGTGTTCCGGGGGGGGGGTTGGGCTGGGGGTATGCCTGGGGAACACCCAGGACATGCTGGAGGGACTGTGTCTCCCGGCTGGCCTGAGAACGTCTCGGGATTCTCCCGGAAGAGCTAGAAGAAGTTGCCGGGGAGAGGGAAGTCTGGGCATCTCTGCTCAAGCTGCTGCCCACGCGACCTGATCACTGATAAGCGGAAAAGGATGAATGGATGGATGGAAAATCACTGGCTGGAAGGTCTGCTGCATGGCTTTAACAAAGTCCCTAAATGCTTTTTAAATTTAGTTAATCTGCTATTTTCATTAAGAGATTTACTTTCTGATATTACATCAAAAACGGTCAAAAAAGCACCATCTATACATTCTAGGTGCTTGTACATCTACAAAAAAATCAGCAAATGATTTAACTGTCATCAGTATTTTTGAGAATTTGAAAAACATTGAAAAATGAACCAGTATTTTAGAAATTTCTTTTAAGTTAGGCAATTTTAGAAAGTATTTCTGTTTGTTGAGGAGATCATGTTGTAATTATAAGTCCCAAACACAGCAGTGGGTGTGAAGCTTCTAATATATAGCCACAAAGCAGGCAAGGATCTTTACTGTCCAGCAAAGAAGAGACTCACCCTAAACCAACATGCTCTAGACTACTACCTGCCTGCTTTAGCCTGACTAGGCTCCAAGTGGGGCAAATTGACTTAGCTGTTCAAGATATCAAGAAAGATCCGCAAGAAGTGGGAATGACTGTAAACCCCCATCTTGTATATACAAAAGCAAACTACAAACTTTACAAAGGGTTTATTACAAAAGTACTCAAAATATTACAGAGAGGCAAAAATGAGTAGCCTGAAAGGCAATTCAATAGCAAACAAGTCTGAAAAGCAAAATCCAAATACAGAGCAGAAAATACTAAAAAATACTAGGAAAATAGTGGTGCCCAGCAACAGACAATAACTGCATCATACTCAGACTCAAAATATTTTTTTGAAAAACACTTTAGAAGTGGAAGGATACAAAAAAATCACACACAAAAAAAACAGTAAATAAATGTCAAACCTGCCTCAAAGAGTGCAGGAAATATTAGAAATGAATTAAACAGAACATAACAAGGGACAATTGGATTAATACTAAACAAAATATCTTCATTAAGTTTCACATGTCACATTATAAGTTCCATCAACCTGATTAGTAACTCAGGAACAGAAATTATTCCCTCATTACTAATATTGTAAAGAATGAATCATTCTGACTCTAGAATGGTGTTGACTTAACCAGGGGAACATCGGAATGAACAAACTTCCATTACCATTTTGAATTTGTGGACACAACAAGCTGGGCTTACATATTCAAATGTCAAAATCTTTAAATGAAAACCTGCAGTACAACTGAGCAGATCTGACCAAATCTTACTGCCACCTACAAGCCTCCAAATGACAGCAGCAGCTCTCTCAGTCAAATCAGATTGTTCTTATGTTTGTTTGGGGAATTGTAGTTTCCCCTTGGGGACAAATCAAGTATATCTATATATCATCAAAAGTCATTATTTCTGTTTGTTACTGTATGTAATTTGGCCATCACATTTCAATATATTTTGTTTTCAACACTAATTCAACAATTGTTGATATCAAGTTATATATTTTACATGACAAATCTAGGCCAGAATCAGTGGAATTCTAGTCCTTGTCTTGAGGAGGACTCTGTATTTTTCTGTCTCAGTCTTGATTCTGTTCCACTATCATTTGGATTTGTCTTGACATGGTCTCAACCCTACTTAATCTGTCTTGTTATAATCTTTACTAGATGTTCTCCTGGATTTGCCTTAGTTCCAGCAAAGGTACTCATGAATACATCACTATCTGCAGGATTGGTGTATAATATCATTGTTGATTACAACTGGAGCTCAATGTGAGTAATAAGTTAAAAACTTTTCTCAATTCTGCACAATGGATTCTGTGAATTTGTACCCTTCCTGTTTAAAGTTCACCGACCTAGCCACTGTACCTCAACATCTGTCAATAGATTTGAGTTTTAATATCCTATTTCTACCAAAGGCTTGTGTGCCATCTAACATGGCAATGTTTTTATTTTCACATTACTTTTCATTACCCACAGTAAACCCTGCTATTTAAGTTTAATCCTCCTCTGAATATAAGACCTCAGTTTTAAAAATTCAGCTACTCTGCCTCAGCTACAATAGATGCTCAGAAGATATTAGATGTTGTATTGTAATCCTTTGATTTAATTCCCACATGAAATTCTGCTTAAACTCTCAATTTAACATTTTCCTTGACTTGAACTATAGGGCCATTTTTAAAGAGTGCTACAGTCATCTCTAGCATGTATTGATTTTCCTTTGCTGCCACATTTATTCAATTTTAATCCATTTTCTGATGGAAAACTAGATGTCTTTAACAGGGATTTAAAGTTTTCATCCTCTGTGCCAAAATACAGTGACTTAGATAAAGACATTTTTATATGAAATTTCAAAAGCACATATGCTGATTTTATTCAAGTGCATTTTTTTCTGGCCTCAATGGTATTTTGTCATCTAGAATATATAATTCAAATTAGTGTTGTGAGTTACAAATTGCATAATTGTATAGTATTCAAAAGCTCCCAAAGCAGTACTTAATCAAGAATACAGAAAGCAAATGATTAACTGGAGTAATGCTAGAAAATGAGAATTGCACTAGTCTTCGGTGTAGTTTCAACAGCAAGTTTTCATCTCCTTTGTTTTGTAGCATTATCTGGTAAGTGATCCTATAGTACTTCCATAAATTGCTGGGGGAATAATGAATTATTTGTATCTTCAGTGTTCTGGGAGATGATTCTCACATTCAGAAATCCTGTCACTTTACATGTGTTCTGTCTAAGGTAGTCAGGCAGGTTGGCCATCTATGTCATCAGCAAACATTTAGTCAAATTCCTAAAAATATGACACATTCATTCATGAAAATTCAGTGGTGTTGAGTGGTATTGTGTCATTCACATTTATAGTTGATATACTTATGTCTATGTGGCATTGTAGTGGGAAAACGGCTCCAGCCTACACTCTGGACATCTGATAGTTTATGAACTGAACAGGATCATCGGAGAGATGAGACACAGACAAAAATTGAAGGGTGAATGGTGCAAGTTTATTTACAGAAGTGCTGGACAACCAAAAATGCAGTAGTGTCAGGCGGGCTTTGAGGCACAGTCCTTCAGCACTAACACTTCTTCAAAAATAAATAAAAACAAATAAAAAAAGAAAAATATATGGTGTATTTACAAAAACAGTGCACTTCTACAAAAACTACACACACCTTTCTGGCTCAAGAAGCTCCTCCAACAGGAAAAAAAAATAAAGAGAAAAAAAAAAATGCGTATATACAAAAAGAAAAAACAATTGCACTAATCCCAAAATCAAAAACTGTCCCAACACCAAATAAGTATATATGCTTCCACCAAAAATTATCACTAGGAGATATATAACTATATGTACAAAAGAATATTTACAAAGCTGCCAAAATCACAACTGCTTCTCCAATAGCTCAGCAGTGCTTATTCCTACCTCGCCTTTAGTTCCACTGACGCCCCCTGTTGGCCGGTACCTCCATATAATCGGCAAGATTATCCAGCCAATCTGCAACTCTGTCTACTCCATGCGCCTATCCAGGTAGACGCTGGCATGTTCATGCCACGTGCCGCAATACACCCTGAGCAACTTTGTATTTAAACTTGAACCCCTGCCGGTCGCGCACGTGTAAACCATCTTTGCATGGGCAACGGCTATGCTGAGTTCAAGCACACCAGTTGCCAACTCACGAGTAAGTAAATTCAGTGACTTACAATACGGGATCCCCATCTCTGACTCAACCCTGTTTACATAGGAAAATGCTGGCTTTTTCTTTGAGGCACGCCGCACTTTCACGTACGTACGACATGTTTTCACGTACGTACGAGATAATGTTAGATAAAAATATTACAAAAGCGCGCTTCGGGGCTACTAATTACACCTTTACCAAGGCTTTGGCGCTTTAGTTTGACGTCACTTCCAGCTCTTGTATTTTATTAGGCTTTTATTTATTAAAGGAGTGTGGGATGGTAGGAGATTGGTTTAATTGCAGCTTGCAATACATGTGATGTATGTCAGGTACTTCCTAGAACGTCAGTCACGAAATGCCCATCGCATACCCCGTTACACTATGGTTAAGATTAGGCTTGGGGGGGGTAAGGGTTTGGGTACGTGCTTTATGTTTACAGATATTCGTCTGCTCACTCGTACGGAGCACCTGAGGAGATATGGTGTTTTTTTCTTCCTGGGAAGCAATTTAGTGCGTACAACTTATTATCTCATGCCCACCATGTATATATCTCATGCCCACCATGTATATATCTCATGCCCACCACTTACCATAGCCTGTGCACCAGGTGCTTTAAGGTCGCACCGGCCAATACTGCGTGTGCTCCTCATACATTCAGATGAGCACCAAATGCCATCGCGTGCTACTGTACATCATTTTCTGGAAACAGGACATATAGCTGAACAGTCTGATGTTTTCCTCACACAGTTACAGTCCACAGAAATGGATATTGGCAAGTTTATAAAAGCAGGCTATGCATTCAAGCCCAGATCGTTAAATCCGCGAAGCAGCACCGCTAACCACTGCACTAATTTATAGTAAAAGGAAATGACATTAGTTAGCCATCTACTCACTAGCTCGCAGGTTCTTATTCACACAAGTTACGAAAGGAATGCATATTTCACGTATTGAGTACATGTGAAGTTTATGCAGTCCAATGTGGGTTCACTATTTTAATGCACTGGTAAACCTGGCACACTCGATCGCTTATCTACACCAATGAACTGTGGGATTCAAATCCACTGGCAAACCTGGCACACGGGGTCATCCGTTGCACTGTGCAAAACGAACTGCGATATTTAAAGGCTCAGCAGAGATCTAAATTGTGTTGCGGCGGATTTTTAATGTTACGTTTTTGACAAGATGGATCCCTAAGTTAAATTGCCGGTTAATACTTCCTTAGTCCAAATAGGGAAATTAATTGACTAACTTGCCCTGTTATCGCTGATTTGAAGAACACAGATTTTTTTCAGTTGACTGTGATAATATACGCTTTAAAGAGTTTAATCGATTTGGATCTCTGTAACTTTCAAAGTTTTTTGACAGAGATATGTTTTTGTTAAATTCAGTTGAATTTTGCCTAAACCACCGCTGGTAGAATTGTCAAATTGAGTGGTAAATTTTCATACATCCCTCTCTTCATATAAACGGCACTAGACTCAAGTTTGTTATTTTAACAAGGGTATATTACTTGTCTGAAAACAGCGAGAGTTAAAGTGGCCCGATTTTGGATTTAACTCTTTAGATGCACGTTAAATCCCACAGTTCATTGGTGTAGATAAGCGATCGAGTGTGCCAGGTTTACCAGTACATTAAAATAGTGAACCCACATTGGACTGCATAAACTTCACATGTACTCAATACGTGAAATATGCATTCCTTTCGTAACTTGTGTGAATAAGAAGCTGCGAGCTAGTGAGTAGATGGCTAATTAATGTCATTTCCTTTTACTATAAATTAGTGCAGTGGTTAGCGGTGCTGCTTCGCGGATTTAACGATCTGGGCTTGAATGCATAACCTGCTTTTATAAACTTGCCAGTATCCATTTCTGTGGACTGTAACTGTGTGAGGAAAACATCAGACTGTTCAGTGATATGTCCTGTTTCCAGAAAATGATGTACAGTAGCACACGATGGCATTTGGTGCTCATCTGAATGTATGAGGAGCACACGCAGTATTGGCCGGTGCGACCTTAAAGCACCTGGTGCACAAGCTATGGTAAGTGGTGGGCACGATATATATACATGGTGGGCATGAGATAGTAAGTTGTACCCACTAAATTGTTTCCCAGGAAGAAAAAAACACCGTATCTCCTCAGGTGCTCCGTACGAGTGAGTAGACGAATATCTGTAAACATAAAGCACGTACCCAAACCCTTACCCCCCACCCCAGCTTAATCTTAACCATAGTGTAACGGGATATGCGATGGGCATTTCGTGATTGACGTTCTGGGCAGTACCTGACATACATCACAGGTATTGCAAGCTGCAGTTAAACCCATCTCCTACCATCCCACACTCCTTTAATAAATAAAAGCCCAGCCGTCTGCTTTTTTATATCACCGCGCTACAAGAGCTGGAAGTGACGTCAAACTGAAGCGCCAAAGCCTTGGTAAAGGTGTAATTAGGTAGCCCCGAAGCGCACTTTTGTAATATTTTAATGAAACTTTATCTCGTACGTACGTGAAAACATGTCGTACGTACATGAAAGTATCCCGTACGAACGTGAAAGTATCTCGTACGTACAAGATATTTTCAGGTACGTACGAGATAAGGGTTGTCGCAAATTTTTTTCACTGTGCGGTTCAGAGCTTCCGTAATTTGCGGCTTCTGACAAAATAATTCTTCAAGCAAACCTAACTTAAAATTTGAAAGTGTGTTGCATCATGTTAGGTTTTCCAAAATGCAATATCAAAGATGTTAATCAGATATCATTACAAACAAGTATTGGACCTTAGAACATTGGGATGCTCCTTTCACATTAACAGAACTTTTGCAGAAGAATCTTTATGAGCTGTATGATAAAATATATTACTGTATGTGAATCATATCATTGTATTACCTGTGTATTCAAGGAGAGCACAGGCTATGTCGATCCTTGCAGTTCTCATGGCAGATTCACTTAACACATCCATTAGCCCTCTTTTTGTGAGGTAGTTCTCCGCAAACTGTAAAAGAACCCTTGAATTATCTTTCCTAAACATAATGTCCTGAATATCTGTAGACTCATGACTAGTTTAACTGCTCACACGTAATACAAACAAGTTAACTGATTTAATTTAAGAACAAGACCTTAAAACTGTTACCATTACGATTTTGTAATATAGTGATTACACATTATGACATGAATCAACCCTTCAACATTTTTGAAATGTGTCTGTTTGACCAGCTTTAGTTAAAAAGCTCAAATCATAAAGAAAGGCTTATAATTATCTTCAATAGCAGAACTGTGAGAGTCTTTCTGCTTGTTGTGCTCCAATGTCTGGAACTGCCATTCACCCCCATCATCATATCCTTTAAGTCTTAGAAAGTTCCTGTTGTTCAACACAGATACAGAATACAGTCTGCTAAAAAGGAAAACTGGCAACAATTGTGAGCCAGACTCTCTTCGTAAGTTTTGTTACCTCCAGCTATGTTGAATCTTTCGATCATAGTGGCCTTCCTTTCCCTCTGGATCAATGAGACGGATAATCTTAACATTAACTGTACTTTGAAATAGTTTGCTCCTCTTCTACAACATAATTAAATGAAAACATGCAAAAAGAACCAAAAACAATGTACCAGAAGCATCCAGTGAACCCCAAAATTCACTGGACATAGCCAAATGTCCTCATCTGGCAGTTTCATCTGTTTGAAAGGTTTTAGTGGAAGTTACTATTAGTTCTAAATGATGTATGTATTACTTGCCACCTTATACATGTATTACCTTCATCCCATGTCTGTACTGTCCAGCAAATAACAAACTTGAAACCACTGCTGACAGCAGGCGTACAGGTTTCTGTTAAAAATTAACACGAGTATTAACATAAACATAATTAACTGGCAATAAACAGCTCTCCAACTGAAAATCTTTTGGAGTTTTGGAACACTTTACCTATTTAGATATATTTATGTATAGGATTATTTTAGTTCATTCTAACCAAATTCATAAAGATAACATCCCTTCAAAATTTTCTTCCTTATACAAGTCAATTTAAAAATTTTGCAGTCTTAAAGTTTTAAGACTGCAAATTTTTTTATTTATAATAATTTGTCGCCTCATGAATTATGCCGAATGTTTCTCAGTTATTTAGGGTAGTTTGTACAGCCCCTGTACTTCACATTCAGCCAACAGGCCAACATCATGTAAAATAAGAACCGGGGCCAAACTGGCAACAAATGACCAATTGGACAGAACAGTCAAAAGGTCAACATCATTCAAAGAAAGAACTGGTGCCAAACTGGCAACAAGAATGTTCATGTTAGGACCTTCGTCTTGTGTGTTTGTGGCATCTGTCTGGATCTTCAGTATTGCCTCAGCACATGATTTAACCTCTTTGGAGGCATGCAATGTTTCCTCTTTTTTGGTTGATGCAAAACAGATGACTGAAGGCCGTGAAGGAACTTGTTTTTTTTCTGAAGAAACTGCTGCATCCTGCTGATCAGCTTCTGTCTTCCTCACTTCAGATTCCAGGATAGAAACAACTGAATCTGTGCACTGGCCTCTTCTGTAGGGCTTGAGGTGGCTGGTATTGTACTTGTTTTTCAAAGTCATTCCCTCAGAATTTTTTAGGGTAACTACTCTACTACTAATGGACACAATAATGTACGGCCCTGAGAAATCTGGCTCCATTCTTCCTCCTTTTCTCCCACATTTCCTCATGTTGAGAAGCAGAACCTCATCACCAGGACTGTACACCACATTTCTGTACTTCTTCTGAGCTTTCCTGTCATATGCATCCCTTTGTTTTTGCTGAGACTTTTCTAAGTTCTCATCAGCTGTTTTTCTAACAGACTCCATTTTTTGATTTTTCTGATTTAAAAATTCTACGGAACTATCCTCCTCAGGAAGAATAATGGTGGTGAGCTACAATTAAAAGTGCAAATGTAACAATATGGCAACTTAGAGATTAATCATAAGAAAGTTATTTTTTAATAAAAAGAAATAAATATAAAACTGGTACATCTGTTGAAGAAACAGTAATCTACAAATAACAGGGCCAAAAGCATGGCAAATACAACAGAACAACTACGCAACAGTTATTGTTAAACCACACACACTACTGTTAATCACTGCCTCCTGAAGTCAAGGTCACCAACAGAGTCTGAGTAACACACAAGACATACATGAACAATTTCACATCTTCAGTTCATCTAACATCCAAGTCTTTAGGCTGTGGAAGAAAACTGAAATACCAGGATGTAACCACTAATCATGGAAATGTCATAGGCATGCTAAGCAATGCCTCTATGAACTAGCACAACAAATAACTGCAAATAAGTGAATTATTTCATCATTTATCATCTACTTCTAATTTATATGATGTGGCATCAAATCTTCATTATTCATAATATATAATAATATAAATTTACACACAGAGCTGTAAGTAAACACTCACCGGCAAGTCAACTGGAACCTCTGAGGGGAACACTGCTTCTCTGCCATACATAAGTAGAAATGGGGAGTGCTTTGTTGTAGTGTGAATTTTGGACCTCAATGAAAAAAGTGTGGCGTCCAGAAACAAGTCCCAGTTGTTCTGCTGGTCATTGACTAATTTCCTTAGGGCTCTAAAACGCAAGCATGATTACTAAAAAAATTAAATATTGTAAATAAATGTACCCTAGAGAACCTTCAAATAATACTTACCGTTTAATGTTATCGTTAGTTTTCTCATCCTGACCGTTTGTCTGGGGATGACAGGCTGCAGTCACACTCCTCTCAACCCCTAGCACCTGACACAGCTTCTGGTTTAGCTTAAGAATAGCAAGAAAAGTAACAGTAATTATTTTATTCTGATACATAGACAGATGCAGTACATAGAGAGTATTAATAATTATTACTGTGAATATAAAATAAAAGCTTACTTCATTAACAAATTCCCTGCCTTGGTCAGACAGGATTCGTTTGGGGCATCCATGCCTATATATTATGGAGCACAGATACCGTCCAACCTCTCCAGCAGATTTTGTTTTTAATGGATATGCTTCGACCCACTTTGAAAAGTAATCAGTGGCAGTCAAAATGTATTGGTGGCCTTCTGATGTTTTTGGCAATGGGCCTGTCAGGTCAATTCCAATAAGGTCCCAGACAGCAGACACCTTTTAGACAAGCAGTTTTTCAAAATATAAATAAACAAATCATTAAAACTAACAAACATTGCTCAATAGCAAATGGATTACTTATGTTGCTGCACAAAAGAGTCAATGAGGGTCCCAAAGTAAATTGTGAGATTTTTTTGTCTACTATTACACATTTACTGTACCTTAATACACTGGAGTGGCTGAGCAACAGTCAAAGGTTTGCCTCCAAAACCTTTAACATGAAAATAATCAAAGTAAAAACCATACACAATATTTTAGTTATTTAAAATAAATATTATTTTTATTTCAAAAAACAATAATATGGAAAAAAACATACCCAGTTGTCAACATTCACAGACATGCTAAGCCAGTAAAATCTGGAGCACATGGCAGTGCGGGTTTTCAATACACCTGTGTGCCCGTCAATAGGAGAGGTGTGGAACTCCTTGAACAGCTCCCTTGCCTCCTTTTTGGTCTTGATGACCCTCCTACTTCCAAAGAAGAGTTCCCCTTCTAGATTGAAAGTAATACTTATTTAATGCCAGAATTAAATTCATAGAACATCAGATATATAGTGTTTATTATACTCACCCTTCAGAGTGAATTTGGAGGAATATCTCATGAGGCCTTGTCTCTGAGACTTATCATACCCATCAGGGTATGATCCCGCAGACAAAAAGTTGAAAATTTCTTCCCACTTTTTTTCCATAGCTTAAAAAAGCAAAATAAACAAGTTCTAATTAGCACATTAAATTAACAGTTTATTTATTACACACTATGTCAACAAAAGCAACAGATTACTTGGCATGAATGGTATATACACCGTATATGTTACACCCATCCGTTTATTGTAAGTCGTAACATTAAACTTATAACGTTATACCATGTCATCATTTAATATGTTGTATTTAGAAGTCGTCTATCAAATTTATGGAAATGTTAACGTTTCTCAATTTATTCTATATGCATCATTTAATGCCCGAAAGAGACACAGCCTGATGCAAAGATTTCACAAGACGGTCATTACTCGTGCATGGATACAATGGCCTGTACAAGATTAAAAGTCACACATGCAAAATATACAACTTATAAAATGTTGACAGTAAATACCTATGCAGTAAACTGTAATAAATGCATTAATATAGTAAGACTAAGAAAAGCATACATATTACTGAAATACAGTAACACCTCAAACTTCAACACTAGGTAGGACAGATCGACGAACAGTTGGTAAGCTTTGAGAAAAGTTGCGTAATTTTGGTCTGCGCATGCATAGTATCAGTGAGTAGATCATTTCGATGGGTAGGATGTTTCGTTAGAACACTGGCTCCATGTGTGCCCAGACACTCCGTGCCTCACAGCACTCACCCGCTAGACAGCCCAGAATTCCTGCAGCAGCGCCTTCAATACACAAATGTTAAGCGTTAAGTCATTCTTTTAACCTTATAAATAATGCTGCTCGTTTAAGGTTTCTTTAACTTAAAGTTGGAAATGTGCAGGGTCGCGCATTACCACAGGCGTGAATAAAACCCTGTGGCAACTCATGGTCATGTAATGTGCAAACAATGTTCAATGTTAAAATATTTGTTTGAGTTACAAATGTTAGTTACAAAATACATGTCAGGTTTGTCATGGTGAGAGAGAGATATTGGGAGCACGTGCTGATATGTTGCTGCACCCACCGCACTACGAACCACTTGGATTGAGACCAGGCGAGTGACACGTTAGCACCATACAGGAACCGTTTCAGTTTTTTTTTACGGTGGCTGGAGTGCCAATTCTGACAACAGCCCCCAAATTTTCCATATAAATTGTAAAGTTGTAAGCACAAAATACACGCAGCAAGTTGTGAATGCAGCTCAAAATAGAAGTAATTTCAAAATGACCAAACTTCCAGTCATGTTGGTTCCAGGCAGTAAGGGGTGGGTCCAAGAGGGCAAACAACAGAAATTATATCAGTGGTGGAAAGGTTATCAATCTTCCATTCTACAGACATAGGAAGACAGAAGACATTAGAACACAGTGCCAACCCCTGGTTTGCCATGTAACTACAGTCACCAGAGCCCTTAAACTGCCTCCCATACACACATGTGGCTTTATATATGGCTGCTTGTAGGGCTGGATGCAGATTAACATCATACCCAGGACAAAACAATTGCAGGTTATGGCTAGACAGCACATAAAAATAATGATTATTAAATATGCCACTTAGTCACCTGTCTTTGGCAGTTTCAGAAAACAAACAAACATTACGGAACAGCAAATAGTGCAAAATCTTCAAGAAGCCCTAACATTAGCCTGAAGGAATAAGAGGCTAATGGTGGAACTTCTGTTAGAATTGCAATTCTCTGCTCCCTAGCCATGGTCTTGTTTTTATTGAATTGTTAATTTTATTTTCCCTCCGTTGTTCACCCTTAATTGTGTTTTGAGTTGTCAGGTGAAGGGCCTCATTATGCAATTGGACTGCAAATATTACTGTCTGCAATTACCTAAGTGTTGCATATAAGACACCTGCCTGTCACTAACAAAACACTGTGACATTAGCTAGGACTAGCTGCTGTGTTTTGGACTCTCAAACACTTTGATTTCATAGTAAGAGTTTAGGTTTGTGTGTCACGAGGGATTCTTGGTTTAATTCTGAAGTTTGTGCCTGCTGTTCTGATTGTAACCTTGTGGTGAAATACCTTTATTACTTGTTTTGTTTCTTAATTATGTTTAGAAGTTTATTATTCCAGTGTTTTTTTTTTTTTTTCTTTCCTATTTTATTTTGTCTCGCTGTTGGTTTAATTCGTTGCACTTCTTTTTGCTTTCCTTAAATTAATTAAGTTTAGTGGCTGTTTTTTAAGTTTTGGAAGTTTTAATATTTTTTTGATTTCCCATTTGGTGTAGTTCTTAAAAAGAGCTTGCTTAATCCCCTGAGATAACACAATTTAAACCTGAGTTAACTCCTGTTAAATGGAGATAAGAGAATTCTTTAGCAGAGCCTTTCCTTTATTTAAACATAGCTAAGAATTGTTTCAACATGCAATTCAACATTAATTGGGTATCACAGCCCATGGCATGTAGCCAATGGAATTTTTCCATAGTAGGCCAGACAGACCATTATCATTAAATCTAGCATCCAAGATTTTTGGACAGAAAAAACATGGGGGGTTTGGTCGTGAGACAAAAGGTAGAACAATAAACCTGATGTAAAAAATACTGAAAACCAGAATTTTCATAACAAGAGAATGACTCTTTTGAGTGTGAAGTGTTTTCGTTATACTATTTCAATGTACAGAAACTCATTTTAATATAACATGACTGGCATGATGTCATGGGTCATGGGCCATGTGCAGGGGAAAACACTTTATGAATCAGGATTTGGGCTGTTTGTATGTGAAGTGGGAATCCCTGTAAATAATCTAAATCATTTGAGTGGCATTGACTATGTCCAGTGTCTTATATGCATTATTATCCAGGTGTCCTTTGAGCACTAGATGCAGAGAAGATAGATAGATAGATAGATAGATAGATAGATAGATAGATAGATAGATAGATAGATAGATAGATAGATAGATAGATAGATAGATAGATACTTTATTAATCCCAAGGGGAAATTCACATATTCCAGCAGCAGCATACTGATACAAAAACAATATTAAATTAAAGAGTAATTAAAATGCAGGTAAAAACAGACAATAACTTTGAATAATGTTAACGTTTACCTCCCCGGGTGGAATTGAAGAGTCGCATAGAAAGCCTTATATATATATGATATAATATACTGTATAATTTCATTGTACTATGCATAACATTACTGTGTGCTGAACATGTGAGGATAAATATGAACTTGAGCCTCTTACTTTCTTGTCTTCTCTTTTCCAGACATTCTAGCCACTAAGGTCCAACACAAGTACCCCACAACCCCTTGTCCTTCTGTCTTCAGCTTAGCTCTGTTTTTGAAGCTAGTGTCATCCCACTGTCTTCTCTGCTGTCCTCCCACTCCAGAATTCAGATATTTGTGGTCAGTGTAAATAATGAAGGGCCAGGTTGTGCCCTCCAACTGATGGTGTCATTTCTGTAAACTTAAAGGACAACATTCCCTGATTACTGACAACATACTTTTATGAAGAAGCAGGTAATTTCTAGAGAAAGAGGTGCAAAAATGTGCAATTTCCATATCAGAAAAGATCGGGGAAAGTACAGGCCCTACCCTAATACTAAACGCATCAATCTATAGTTGAAAAGACATCAAAATTCAAGGTGATGAAGAATTAGTGCTGATGTAAAATGTTTCTTAAGTATGTCAAAGACAGGCTGAGTTTCTTCAGTTCAAACAAATAGAATTTTTCCTTCCTTTGTTAGTCAGATTTCTTACAGGGGTAGTTAAGGTACTACAATTCCAAATACACTGTTTGTAATAATTTGAAAAGCCCACAAATCTATGAACCTGCTTGAGACTATCATGTGGTTTACAATACAAAATGGCTGATACCTTCTCGGGGTCCATCGAGAAACAAGTACATTCAATGAAATAACAAAAAAAATAAAAACAGAATATTAGTCCAACTTAACAAAAAACCTGTTAGTCCAAAGGCAAGGCGCAACTTCTTTTGGTCAGGTAATATGGGATTCCATATTTTAGAAGAAAATTAGTATACCATTGATATAAACCAACACAAAAAGTCATGAAAAATATAATTTAAACATAACTGAAAAACTGCGAGAGTGTTGGCTAGACCATATGTTTTCTTTCACTCGTTTCCTTCTCAAATACAGATGAGACTGTAACCACTACAGAGATCAAGCTTAGTGAATACTATAGATACTGTAGTATCATCAAGTAAAGTAGTTACCAATGAAGGAGGGGTAATTGTTTTTTTCATGGTAATTTTGTTCAGTTCTCGGTAGTCAATACAATCATATACTGTAAATATGTAATCTTTCTTAGAGACAAAAAGAAACCAAAACCAATTGGTCTTTTAAAAGGAGAAATTAATTATGTTGCTAAATTTTCTGCAATGTAATCATCGATGGCTTTAGTTTCACTATGTAATAATGGGTAAAAATTATCCTTTGGGTTAAGTACTCCTAGCCAGCACGGTGGTACAGTGGTAACGCTGCTGCCTCGCAGTAAGGAGACCTGGGTTCGCTTCGCTGTGTGGAGTTTGCATGTTCTCCCCGTGTCTGCGTGGGTTTCCTCCGGGTGCTCAGGTTTCTTCCCACAGTCCAAAGACATGCAGGTTAGGTGCATTGGCAATCCTACATTGGCCCTAGTGTGTGCTTGGTGTTTGGGTGTGTGTGTGTCCTGCAGTGGGTTGGCGCCCTGCCCGGGATTTGTTCCTGCCTGGCGCCCTGTGCTGGCTGGGATTGGCTCCAGCAGACCCCCGTGACCCTGTGTTAGGATATAGTGGGTTGGAAAATGACTGACTGACTCACTAAAGTACTCCTGTAAAATGATCTACAGTACAGTCATAAGAATAATGGAAGGAATAGTGAGGAACTCGGGGACTATTATTTGTGTAGTGAATTAACTACAACATAGAGACTGATGTATAGGATTAAACATGAATTAAACAGTTTTGGTCCAAGCTAATAAGTTTGCAGTTCTCCCAAACAATGATGGGAGAATGTTTTCAAACTCAGGGAAATCCTAAAATTATTTGTGAGTTAAAGGTTTATAAAACAAAGACTGAAATTTCTTTTCAATGATGATTACCCACCATTTATTTTGTCTGTGCTGTAAGTTTACTTAAGTTTATTGACCATTCTCTAGTAGAACTAGCATCTTTTCAAGCAATATAAAAAGAAGTTTCACGGGTTTGATCTCAAAACCACATTTCTGCCCGTAGAAAACACCATAACAACTCTGAAGGTAAAATGCAAGAATAGATTACGCCACTCGCTGAATACAGAACTATCACATATGAGGATACAGATTTGTTCAAATACATCAAAAATAAAGTGGAAACTAATTAACATAAACGAGAAACAACATTATCTGCCCATCAACTAATTGTAGAACCACAGCAAAAGAGTAGAAAAGGAGTCAGAGACAAGTCAGACACAATTAGAGTCCTGGAGACCTCGGCTAACTAGCCACCTCCTCCCTATTTTGGCCATTCTACAGTTGAGTCAGTGCTAGGCCAGTCAGTCTAAAGAAAGGACCCTTCTACTCTATCTGAGATGACTTTTCCATGGCAGGCAAACAATTTGGCAGTAGAGCAATGGCACCAAGTGCCACATGAGGATACCGAAAAAAAGAAACAGAATGGCGGAGGGTTAGTAACAGTTTTTGAAAATGATGATAATACTTATATTTTAGTACTAATGACTAACAACAGAGATGAAGTATGCACAGCTAATCAGCAGCTGTAGTCAGGGTATGCTAGACTAATGTAGTGAATCTTCAGCCGGGATTTGACAACTGACACTGAAGGGGCAACTCTTATAGTAGCAGGCAGACCATTCCACAGTTTAGAGGCCCTGTAACTAAAAGCTCGACCTCCTACTGTTATTTTATTAATCCTTGTAATCATTAGCAGACCAGCATCTTGAGATCTTAATGTGCGCTCTGGTTTGTAAGTAAAGACTGGTTCAGATAAGTAAGCAGGGACATGGCCATTTAAGGCTTTATATGTTAAAAGGAGGATTTTAAAATATGCCCTAAACTGAACCAGGGGTCAGTGTAAGGATTTAAGAACTGAGTTATGTGTTCGCACTTTCTTGTTCTTGTAATAATTTTTGCAGCAGCATTTTGAATTAACTGAAAGTTGCATAAAGAACTGTTTAAGCAACAAGTGAACACCACATTGCAGTAGTCAATCCAATTAGAAATAAATACATAAATTAATGTATCCCTAAATTATCCCACATAATGGCAACAGAAGACATCCTGAATAAAGAAGTGTGGGAAGGTGTGGGCCACTATGGTGTATCTTGAAAAGGTATTTAGTAGGGGAAACAAAAACAGTGTGAAATAAAGAAACTCACTGAACGCCCAGGATGATAGGTACTTAGCCAACCCAGCAATGGGTGAGTTAGACTGGCCATCCAACTACAGAGAGATTGTGGGCAAAGAAGAAATGACATACTTGCCAATTCATCTTAACGGGAAAATGGCTCATAGTTTGACAAGGGAAATATGAAACCATACCACAACCCCAATAAAGTCTTGCAGCTTCTTTTAGATGCCTTTAGAGTGCAATAGAAAAGTCCGGAGTACAGGGGCACAAAAGAATCAAGTTCTAGTCTGGTGTACCCTGACCCTGGAAGTGATTCTGGGGCTTGGCCAGAAGTAACCCAGCCAGATACATGGGGCAGTAAAGAAAAGAGTGCAAAGTTAGAAGGAGAGTGAGTGGCAGGAAGCGATGCCAAAGTATAGAAGGAGTGTGGAAGACAAAGGGTTAGAAGGATGTGATACTATGGTTGCAAGTGGGTATCGGATGGACATCAGTTCATTAGCTTAATGGATTAGCTAACAAGGGCAACTATTGTACAGTTTTGCCTTTATCTGTCTCCTTAGATCTTCCCACTTTTAATAAAAGACATGGTGTTTCAATATGTTGCCTCATTGGTGCATTTCTGGGTTCGGTGGGTTGCCATGATGACCCTCTTCTATTACAATACCTTTACATGTTGTTCTTAGGAATAAACCATTGCATAAAAAGAAACAGAAGGCTACAGTGAAAAAGCAGCTTACTGAATTGTCACAGGCTACAAAAAAAAAGATCTAAATTCATTTAGGAAGCTTTTTACTTAATCTTTTTAAGCTAGTTATTTGAAATGTGAAGCTTACAGGCTGACTAAAATAGATGCAAGTTATTAAAAGTTAAATATAAATCTGATGTATTTAATTTTGGCCTCCTAATAAAATGCACTTACTGGTAATCATGAATTCATTTATTCATGCTGGGCTAGTTTATTAATAGGACAAGAGAGGAAAACAGAAACAGCAATTAAATAGAAGAGGCATCATGAGCAACAGTAATAGTTTTGAGGTACATTTCAGATCAAAATTGCTTTTCTAGTACTTTGTGCAAATATGTTGTTTATCATGTATTTTTTTATTTTCAAAGTAGAATAATAATGACAGTTTGGTGGGAGTATTTCAGACTTTTTTTTCCGTTCAGTATGGGGTTTCTTCAGAAATATATCATTTGATTCAAGATACTAGAAGACAAAAACAATTCATCTGACTCGGAGTGGATGCATGAAACCAGTAAAACAACAGCAGAGAGCATGTGTGATATTGTGCTCAGCAGGGTAATAGCAAAGAAGGCAATAACCCAGCTGAACAAGCTTGCAGGAAACCATGGGATGCAATTAGAAATCCCTTGCAAATGTGGATGACTGCTGCACTTGCAATGATATCCAGCTATTGCATTGGAAATTAGGTGGGACCTAGGCAGTAAAGAGTAATATAAAAAAGATTAACAAGAATGCCATTTAGATTGGCAGGAACTGCATATTGTCAAGTGAGAGTAAAGGGGGGAATGCAAAAATGATGAGGTGACAAGAAAGAGACCACTCATATTGACTTGCCATCTATAGCTTTTAAGCTGGATGCCCTTTTGACTCTATCCAGTGGGATTTAACGTGATACAGACACAAAGAATGATTTTCACGTACTGCACAATTTTAGGGAATAAAAGCAGGTTTGCATATGACCTATGACTGAGAAAGGAAGACAGTCATCTAGAGGTAAATTGTGACTTATCCTCCAATAATCACCAGGATAGATAAACCATTGAGTATTCCAAGCCAGAATCAACCACACAGAAGTGCAGACCACGACAGAGCCACATTGCAGAGTTCTTCTCACCATAGCCAGAGCTTCACACCAGTTAATCACATTCCTTCCACCCCACAGAGAAAAACCCAAATGGCAACACTTTCCACGCAGCCTCACAGCAAATAATGGATAGCAGTAGAGTGTTGTAGTGCGTTAGCCATGGATTGATACAGGAGAAACTAGGGTGAAACGACACCTTTTATTGGCTAACTAAATAGATTACAAAAGCAAGCTATCGAGGCAGCTAAGGCCCGATGAAGGGGCCTTAGCTGCCTCGAAAGCTTGCATTTCTAATCTATTTAGTTAGCAAATAATGGAGTCATAGCTAAATGTCTTCTTTTCCATGCCTTTGGGGTTATGGTTTGTGTGCTGTCAGGAATAAAAAAACTATTTTGCATGATCAAAATGCATAACTAGCCTATGGTTGTGGGGAAAGATACATGTGTTAGGAATCTGAAAGCCATTAGGAATGTCAAACAGACTTAATTCAATCGTCTAAGTTAATTTAGACTCTTCTTCTCTGCTCTAAGCATCATGGGAAAACTGTGATCTGCACTGTTGCCTCACAAATTCCAGTGTGCTGGATTTGAATCACGAACCTCCAGTCATCATCAGTATGGAGTGTTCTGATATTTGCAGTGCTGGTCAATCCATTAGGCGACATAGACAGCTTCACTTTATTATTTTATATTTGGTTATTATTCTGTATTCCATTGAGCACTGATTTAAGCTGTTTGGACTTGGCAAAAAATTTTAAGGGGCAACCCGGTTGGTACCCCAACATTATTTCTGTGAGCCGTGTGTCCCCTTGGTCAATGACACTTTCGATATTCACTCTGTGACTGTGTGGAATTTCCCTCAAGTAATCTAGTTTTCTTAAGGACATATCCATCCATCCATCCATTTTCCAACCCGCTGAATCCGAACACAGGGTCACGGGGGTCTGCTGGAGCCAACACAGGGCACAAGGCAGGGAACCAATCCTGGGCAGGGTGCCAACCCACCACAGTTAAGGACATATCTAGAAAGTAATTTATAATTCCAAAATTGCCTCACTGTGAGTGCGGGTGTTGTGCCTGACTGGACTTTGCAATGGTGCCCTGTCTAGGGCTGTTTCCTGTTTTGTGTGCTGTGTTGCCAAGAGTGGCTCTGGCACCACATGGCACTGAATTGGATTAAGTAGGAAGTATGAATGTACAGTATTTGTAATTACCTAAATATGTCCATCAGTTTATATATGTAAAATTTGTAGTTTTTCTGTGTTATAGTTGTGTAGTGATCTGTTCAATATTGTGAATCTGTGCAAGCGCTCTGAGGCTAAACTCAGTGAAGTGTCCTGTAAAAGAATTAAGTGCAAAGAAGAGGACTGTGATTTTCTAAATGTATTACACAAGCAAACATTTTAAAACAAAGTTAATTCTCAAAACCGATAGTGTACCAAAATAAAATAGATCTTTATGGTGCTCAGAAGGTTATTAAGTTTCTGGATACCACAAAACAGATTTATACAAAACAAAGATTGATTAACTAATAACGTAGGAACTTGGCAAGTCTCTGTCACTGCAGTTTGTAAAGAGCATAACAGTCTCCATCCACATTTTCTTATTGGTCAGTCCATGCCAGCAGTGCAGAAGCTAAGGTGTTCAAGCATAACATTTTATTTTGAATATGAAATAGAAGTCCTTACTGACTTTGATTTTGTAACTGTTCTTGAAAAACAGAACTAATAATGCACTATTTAAGGAATGTTAAATGATGACTACAGCATTGTTTAGATGATGACAAATAATGATCCATTAGAAATTAGAGAAAGCATTAATGAATATATTATGTTTGCAATCTGCTTCTCTTATTAAACACAAGCCTTAATGGATTCCATCCTTCCATCTGTGTCCCCAGCCTACACAAACAAATTGTCATGCTATTAATAATCTGTGCATTAAAATGCCTAAGACATTCTCTAATGCCTAATTTAGTTTTAGCCCCACTCAATTTAAACACACAATGTACTTAATGCATATGCGGGTCTGCT
Organism: Erpetoichthys calabaricus; assembly: GCF_900747795.2. Classification (NCBI taxonomy): domain Eukaryota; kingdom Metazoa; phylum Chordata; class Cladistia; order Polypteriformes; family Polypteridae; genus Erpetoichthys; species Erpetoichthys calabaricus. The sequence continues at coordinate 323,439,060 of NC_041394.2, forward strand.
AACTGCTGATTAAACTGTTTAGGCTCAAACTAATCACTGCCATTGATATAATTCTACTTTTTTTTTCTTTTCTTTTCTAATTTGTGTTACCTGTTTGCCAGTCAAGAATGGCAATCCTGCAGGAACAAAGATCTCAGTGGCTGTAAATAAAATCCTTAAGTTTGTTTATCATCCTAGTTGGCCTCCAGTTTTTATTTTAATTATGTACTGAAGAGTGTTATCAATTTTTTCTCTCACTCCTGATTTTTTATTAACTAAATTTGTTGTGATAAATGCTTTCTGAGCAGAATGTAGTATAATTTACTGAACTTACCTGCTGTATTCAAGAATTTTCTCCTTTCAAAAAATGTAAGAATGGTTACAGCACTTTTACTTAATTTTCCATGACTAATTTGAAACGGGACTGTGCAGTGGTGCACTGATACTGCATCCCAGGTTTGAATCTCAAGCCTGCTCACGGTGTGGTTAGCATGTTTTCCCCATGTATGTTTTTTTATTTTATTTTATTTTTTTTGTGTGGATGTTCTCATTTTTCTCTCACATTCCAAAGACATAACTGTAAAGTCAATTATTGGCATAACCAGAATTGCATGGGTCCTAGGGCAAAAAATGAACTTAAATTAAATCCAATTAAATATTGACCACCATCAATGAGATACATCAAGCATATACACTAAATAAAAGGTCAGTAGTCATAATTAACCTTTATGCAGTTGTGGGAATGATAACATATTTAACATTTTCATTCCAATGTCAAGCAAGGAAGCATTCACCTTGATTATTAAAACAGATAAGTGTCTGTGAGTTATTCTGGTTGCTTTGTCTCTGTCATTCCAACAGATGGCACATCACAAACATTTGTATTAATAATCCTCATTGCTCTGATCAGCCGTATCACAGGACATTTGGAGACAAGATAATAACTGACTATAGCTGTTTTATCTTTGTATAGTTTAGTTATAAAAAGGCACACATCTGTGTTTTTTTGCATCTACCTGCTCAAGGAGAAATGGCTGTGGTGGTGGTTTGGAGGCACGCCACAGGGGGGAAATGCTGCAGGCAGTTCAATTTGGGTGAGAAGGCCTGTCACCTGTGTGGACCCTCGAGTACCTGGCACGCTGACATTCTGGCATAATTTTGTGCCACACCAGGGAGGGTCATCCATTTAGCCATGTGAGTCACAGCAGAGTAGCCAACTGATAATGGAGGCACTTAAGCCGGGCATGCAGAGGAGCTTTGAGTATTAGAAGCCCAGAGAAAGCATAAAAATAAAAGTAACTTCAGGCAGCTGCATGAACTTGAAGGTGCATGCATGTGTGTGTGTGTGTGCATGTACATGACACTAGGATTTTTTTGTGTTGCTGGCACTATAATACATCGTTTTCCTTTGAATATTTCCTTTGGTTATGTGTCTCCACTTTCCACCACTGATCCGTTCAGTTACGTTACAGATGCCCAAAGTTTGAGTGTGTGCAGGCGTGTCAGTGCAGGGGGTGTCACAATTGCATTTGTCACTCCGACAGATGGCACATGACAAACATTTGTAGCAATGCATTTTATTACTACTGTACAAATCTTTGTTGCGTGCCATTGTGAATTTCCCCTTGTGATTAATAAAGTATCTATCTATCTATCTATCTATCTATCTATCTATCTATCTATCTATCTATCTATCTATCTATCTATCTATTGGACAAACCAATGCAACTCATTTTATCACTATGCACATTACAAAATACATTCCAATAGATGGTGCATTACAAATGTTAATGCTGAGGTCTACTTCGGTTACTTAGATTTCAAACCATCTTAGACAGAACAGCTAGTGTTAATAATAAAATATTGCAAAACAACAACCATAAATTCATCATGTGGTCCCTCAGCTCGATGGACCCCACTTGCACCTTAGTCAAATCACTGTAGTCATCCCAAATTGGTCCCACGTTGGCATGTGTTTGATTGGACCCTGTGATGGACTAGTATTCCATTGAGGGTTGATTCCTACTGTTCCCAGGGCTGCTTAGACTGATTCATGATGCCAATGAATGGCGGAATGATGCTTGTTTCTCCTTGCAGACATCTGTGTTTTTGTATAGAATTGCTGTATTTTTGTTGTTTGAGCAGTCAGTTAATTTAATTAATGGTGATCAACGTACCATTTTAAACATCAGAGCAACTATCCAGAATTTAATTCATAATCATCTGCATTTATTAGGCTATTATAAGTCGAACTTTGAATATTTGCTTCAATGTTTAAACCTGCTGCCATCAGTCATTCTCAGACAACACAGCTGATATAACTGAATTAAGAATAGCTGGACAAAGAAAGCCAGGAAACGGAGAGGCTTCCAAGTGAGAACAAAACACCGTGACAACCAGCCTCCTCTGGTCAACATGCGTTTGCTGGATAATTAGCTACTTGATAGTGAAGCAAGACTGCTTAGAAACTGCTGCTTTTTTTCTCTGAATTATGGCTAATATCGGACACACAAAGATGCTGCAATACAGTCACATGGCTTTACCACTTTTTGTGGGAATTGAACTGAACTGTCACATAAAGGAAGAGACATGTGTTTTATGTTGAGCAATGCATGGTGTGCAGATGTTAAAATTCTTTCTCATATTTTGTTAAAATGAAGACAGCACAACGATTAGTATACATGCAACAACTCTTTACTTGACACAGTATCTTGCATTTTTTTTAAAAACATGCAATTCACTAGCGTATGCGAAGACAGCATTGAACATATGTCTGGAGGAAAACCCAGGTTATCAGACTGTCTTTCCCAGGGGGTGAGAGATGTGGAGACAATGGTGAACTTAACCCAATTTGTGCCTCCCTGCCTGCAGGCCTGTCTCTCTTTATTAACTTCCAACTTTCCTATTTTGGTCCGTGGCTTCTGTTAGAATGGTAAGCATTGCTAAAAAATTTTGTGGTGTTGGATGGCAGATCCTTAAACACCAAGGGCATCATATCTGATGCCATGTGTAGAATTCACACTAAAACATGGCATACGGACAAAACTGGAAAAAAAATCCAGATGCATAAAACTGTGCATACGCCAAGTTCCATGCACTTGCCTTTTATAAATCCCAATGAATGTGAAATTTAACACATGTGCACATGCCTACAGCCCCACCCTGACTCCTCCCGGAATTTCACATATTTGAATATGCAAAACAATATAAATAGCCTCTTCTGTTCAGTGTTTTGTTAAAAGACAATGGCAAAAGCACGGTATTATTTGTTGGCTTAAGCAGTGGTGTAAGCAACAAAAGGAAACTGATGAAGTGATACAGCATGGCGGAGATACTCGAAAACTGAAGATCAGAAAGTTGCACAGTGCCCAAAATACAAAAGAAGTGGTCAGTTATCAAAGTCGATGTGAAAAGGCAAGTCATAGCCCACTGATTGTTTATTCTGTTTCAGACAATAAAAGTCAATACGAAAAGATGAGTCACAGCCCACCATCTGTTTATCCTGTTTCAGACAATATTACAAATGCCTGACCCTTGTGCCAAGGACACGACTTAAGGCGGTGATGATGCTGCTGTGCCCAGCATATCTTCAAACACCAGCTGCGCACACACCTATGCCTCGGGAACCGCTGGGTGACCATCTGGCTGTGTGCTGACGAATGCTGTTCTGCAGTCACAAAATGCAATTTTTGTCCCACCCTGGTGTACCATTTCCCTTCTGTCTGTTACTCAAAAATACAACTAATACAAAAGAATGAACTTCCTGTTCTACATTTGCCAGAGGCATAAACATAAAAAAGACACTTCAAAAATTCAATTCCTTGTGTCTTTTGTGGTCTTTAAGTGACACTGAAACCCTTATGTTTAGAAAATTACACAAAGTGATAAATTTCCCAAATTGAAAGTTATATCATCACACTCTAGTCTTAGAATTTGTTTTTCTGTGTCCCTCCAGCCCTTCTCTGGCCCGATCCAGAGCTTTCACTAGTGGGCCCGGGTGATCTGTATTCATGACAATGGCTGTGTCACAAGGCTTTGAAGTTGTAACAACTTCCCTCTCTGCCCCAGAAACAATAATTAAATGCAAAGCAGGAGCAAGAAAACTAGAACAGTTCACTCTTTTTTTTTTAAATCACTAACGGGGATTATTTTTATTATGAAAACTTAAAAGTCAGTAGTATAGTCTCTCTTAGGTAATTAGGATGAGACCGAGTTCTGGCAGAGCTGAAGTGGGTGACTTTCTCTAAGCAGTCCAAGTCTAAATTGTTCTCTACATCAGCACTGACTGGTGGAGACACATTGTGGTAGGTGACTTGCGTGCCACCGTGAGCCATCATAGAAGCAGAAAGACTGTAGAAAGTAGCAGAGCCAAGCTGCTCAAGAACCGGTACAGATGAAAGCCTGCAGATTGTGGTTATGTTTGGATGATAAACTCTTACCCAATCAAGGGCCATGAATTATGAAATGCTCACCTTATACTTCTGATCAAAGTGTGACTTTATCTTTTGCTGGTTTGTGGAAACCATATTTCACGGAGGCATTAAGGAAGTCTGGGCGTCCTGGGACTGCAAACAATCAAGAAGAAGTTGCTGCTTACTCCCTAACATGAGACATAATAATTCATTATAATTCATTACATTTATATAGAGCTTTTCTCAGTACTCAAAGCGCTATCCACACAGGGAGGAACCGGGAAGCGAACCCACAATCTTCCACAGTCTCCTTACTGCAAAGCAGCAGCACTACCACTGCGCCACCTGTGAGGACATGGGAGAGAGCTGCCAGTAGTGGAGTGTTGTATTGTTTTGGAATTGAAAAGAGTACGGAGAACAGCAATTGAAAATGTGCAGCACTGAATGGAGTGAGTCCTAATGTCTGGTGTAGTCCTTCTACTACATATTTGCCTGGGGATGATAGAGGGCTGTCTGAATGTGACGAATACCCCAGGTGGATATGAAAGAACTCAACTAGGCTCCATTATCAGTGGTAATAGTAGGGGGTAGACCCCAATGGGCAAACAATCCAATCCAAGAAATCAGTCAATCTATGTGTTGTAACAGATCCTGTAGACAGCACTTTGGGCCACGTGGAGTACAGATACATAGACCACAATGAGAAAGCTTTGGTGGAACAAACCACAAATATCCAGCTGCAGGTGCCCTCAAGGGCAGTCTGCTCACAGAATATGCTGTAGGGGAAGTGAAACGAGAGGACACATTTATTTTCTGACAAGTCATGCAGTGCAATTGCAAACAAGATGTTCAATATCTCTGTCAGTCCCGTCACCACCACAGATCATGGCAGTGCTCTTTATCCCACACAATACCCAAATGCCCTTCATGAGCCATGATCAGGATGCATGATTGGAGGCAACTAAGAATGACTGTACAAGTCTCGTGGGCTACACAAAATTCATTCCAACAGGACAGCTCAGTCTGTGTACTGTAGCATGGAGACAGCTCCTCTAATGGCCAACCTGTACAAATGAAAACTACAGCTGGACAAGAACAGGTTCAAGTTCAAAGGCCTGCTGAAGCTCCTATAAGGAAACAGTGGCTCACTGTGAAGACTGGAGCAACGTAACAAGTTCCAGTTTTGAATTGTCAGGTTCTGGGTCTGTGGTGGAGTAGTGGGAAGTACACAGCGGCAGATCTGCCACCACGTATTCGCGGCCAGGGGTGAACTGTAATGTACAATTATACTGCTGAAGTTTGTCTGACCAAAGGAAAATCCTTAGGGGCTTGTGCCCAGTGCCTGATGTTGAAAGTTGGGGCTGTGAGTGCCTGATGGTCAGTGCACAATGCGAATGCCTGTGCATAAAGAAACATATGCCACTGTTCACAAGTCGAGACAAAAGATTGAGCTTTATGCTCACCTACAGAGTACTTTTGCTGGATTTAGAGCCTGGGAGGTGAAGGCAATGGGTCCTTCAGTACCATGCAGTAGCTGGGACAAAACTGCTGCTAGCACTAACCCTTTCATTATATCACACATAACAAAGGTTGGTGTTGAGATGTTAAAATGAGCTAGGACAGGGGGAGATGTGAGCTATAACTTCAGGAGATAGACAGTCTCTGAGCAGGCATAAGTCCAGGACCACGGAACATCTGCTTGTCCCCAACAGGTTGTGTAGTTCTGTGGCTGCACCTTCCTGGAGGACCAGGGTAACCTGACGGAGTGGTTGGATGACGGGACATATAAAAGGATAAAGTAGTAGCTAGTTAGAAGCTGAGAGACAACCCAAACCTGTGAAAAGAGCTGGTCATTGCTGAAGCCATGGTGAACTGACAGTGAGCAAGAGTTTAAATCCCACAGCTGTAAATAAGTTCTGGCCTAACAAGTTGGCACCATGGCGTGCGGCATGAAATGTGAAGTCAGGCCAGTACTTTTGACCATAGCTTACACTCAGGGAGATGTGTATAATATTTCAAGCATAACTGCATAGAACAACAGAGGTAGCAGTGAATGTCAGGTGAGAGGAAAAACTGTTTGACACTGGCCAAATTAAATCCAACAGCAGAGCAAGACACACACTGTCTGATTCCAACATGCAAAATTTGAAGGTGGAGGTTGTGGTGCTCCCTGAGTGAATGGTTGTTGATATAGTTTGAGTAGAAAATGACTGTTTCATTGGTACAGATGAAGTGGGGGCTGAACAACAGACTTTAGCAAAATGGGTAAACTTCCTGCAGTTTCAGCGCCTGTTTTCTTCTTTAGGGTAGTTCAGATCTCTAGACTTATGACCAGCAGAGCCACAGTTCTTGAGGCTCTGTCTGGAAACAGCCTGCAACTGGACTGTATAGTGAACATCAACGCAGTCCTGAAATGAAAATGCATCCTCGCCATTAGCACAGTCTTCTTCGGTCTTCACTCACTTGTTGTGTAGCAGGGTGCTGTTGAACCTGAGAAACAGCAAATTTAGCTGCAAGTTCAGTGGCTGGTTCAGTTTTAAATTCTATGTGAATTGCTTTCACGGGGGTTTATCATCCAGTGCCATCAGCAATCTGTAATAGTTACTAGCATGTTCCAGAAGATGGTCCCTGATAAATTCATCATTTTTTTATTAATATTTTATTTTATTTAAATCAAAAAACATTTCATACATGCAAGTCAAGTTTAACAAAACTGGTTTGAAACAAATCGATGATACTTTGAGGTGTAGAGAAATAAAATTCCTTAAGTTCTGAAGGTTTTAGAAGTTCTTTGCCCTTTGGTGCAGTGCATAAGAATGCCTGTTTTATGAGCATCGCTCACCTCATCCAGATGAACACCAGTTAAATATATCTCAAAAGATTCAATCCAGCGAGTCCATGAAACTGGAGGCTCACCCTTCTGCAAGGAATGTAGAATTTGGTGGGAGCGAAAGCTCTAGTCTCGTTGCCAATATTATATTACCAAAATGAAGATGGTACAACAGTTAATATGCTTGCAACAACTCTTTACATGACAGTAAGTGTAAACTAATATATGCAAAGACAGCACAAAACATGGCACTATCACAAGGCTGTGCAGTTGTAACACACCTGATCTGGAATATTTATTTATTGAGTGATCAAATGTCATCCATATTATTTTTAGAACGAGTTCTTCATTGTTTTCATGGATGCTGTTTACATTCTTTTGCAAGTCAGCACAACCAATGCATATACAACCACCACTACTTCTGTTTACATCCTGATAAATGATTTATTGTTGTTGGGACTTCAATAAAGTAAATTTAAGGAATATTTACCCTAAATATCACCAGCAGGACATCTGTCCCACAAGGTTTCTAACTTTCTGGATCACTGCTACATTTTAATATGCTTACCACCTGCTAATGTGTCCCCATCTCAGATAGTCTGATCACCTCTCAATACCCCTGATGTCAGCTTACGACAAGAGACAGAAATGTTAGGAGCTGGCAAGACAAGTTGTACAGTACTGGACTGCAAAGCACAGAATAAGCTACAGGAAGTCTTTGATTGTGTAAACTGGGACATGTTTAGAAACAGCTCGTCAGACTCGGATGAGTATGCAGACATCGTAACGGAATTAATCAAAAAATGTGTGGCTGTATTTGTGCCTATGAAAACAATCAACATATTTCCAAATTAGAAGCCAGGGATCACGGCTAACTTCAGGAATTGACTATAAAGCACACAGCCAGGCTTTTTAAAATGGTGACTTTTCTGGTTTAGATCCTTGCTTGTTTTGGACAACTTTCTTCTTATCTCCTGGTCCTGATTCTCAAAATATTTGTTCTGCCTTTTTGCCATTCAGGCTATACAAAATGATTCAAACAACCTAAAGACTGTGTACCCACCTTTACCTGGGTTCAAATCATATGAGGTATGTGGAATGCCTAAAGCTCTTTTCTGCCAGGTTATTGCTTTTACATATCTTTTTCCCTTCCCTTCCTCTGTCTTTTCTCCTTCTTCTGGCATTTATTACTTCTACTGGCTGAATACCTCTCAATACTGATGCCAGACCATATGGTCTTAACTCCTGTACAAGAACTGTACCCATGAGGAAATAATATGTGACTTTCAGGTTCAGAGATGCCTAAGGAATCCCCTGGGACCATACTTCTAGAATCCTCCTTAGTGGCAATAGGTGTTTGTAAACTCCTTAACCCCAAATTGCTTCTTAAAAGGCCAGGCCATCCCCATTACACTAGTCCATTAGTGTTATGATTTGAATACAGTTAAAATAGAGAAGTGGTTTGGGAGTCCTTCCAAAATAAATATAAATAGTATTCCCTTGGGGCGGCATGGTTGCGCAATGATAGTGCTGCTGCTTTGCTGTAAGGTAACCAGTGTTATCTTCCCATGTCCTCCGTGCGTGGATTGACATGATCTTGCTGTGTCTGCGTGTATTTCTTCCAGGTGCTCCAGTTTCTTCCTATAGTCCAAGGACATGCACGTTAGGTGCATTGGCGCTTCTAAATTGGCCCTAGTGTGTGCTTGGTATGTGGGTGTGTGTGCCCCATGATGCACTGGTGCCCTGTCCAGTCTTTGTTCCCCGCCTTGCACCCTATGCTAGCTGAGCTAGGCTCCAACAGACCTCACGAACCCATTCAGGACAAAGTGAATTAGACAATGACTGCCTGACTGACAAATATTCCCTTGTCCGCTTAGAATAAGCCTCAGCCCAAGCAACCTGACCCCAAACTCCATAGTCAGGCTTCAAGCTGACACAGACTCAAAATGAGTCCAAAGTTCAAAATATATCTTTAAATGTCTGAAAAAATGCAAAACTACACACTAACCCCCCATAAGGGAGTGGAACAGTAAAATTGTCTGACTTGAGAGACCAAAATAGAAATGCTGCATCTCCATCTTGTACTATCCATCCATCCATCCATCCATTTTCCAACCCGCTGAATCCGAACACAGGGTCACGGGGGTCTGCTGGAGCCAATCCCAGCCAACACAGGGCACAAGGCAGGAAACAATCCTAGGCAGGGTGCCAACCCACCACAGGACACACACAAACACACCCACACACCAAGCACACACTAGGGCCAATTTAGAATCGCCAATCCACCTAACCTGCATGTCTTTGGAATGTGGGAGGAAACCGGAGCGCCCGGAGGAAACCCACGCAGACACGGGGAGAACATGCAAACTCCACGCAGGGAGGACCCGGGAATCGAACCCAGGTCCCCAGATCTCCCAACTGCGAGGCAGCAGCGCTACCCACTGCGCCACCGTGCCGCCCCCATCTTGTACTACCTCACCACAAACTGGAACACATAGTTTTCACTTTTGCTAGTTTTCCGCAACCTCACTGTCTTAATATAATTTCAAATGAAGTATTTAAGTTCAAAGCATTGCTTCTGCAGACAAGGTTTTCTGCCCTAGAGTAGAGCCATCTGCCATTCCATTTTCTCCAGTTCACATGAAGAGGGACTTTCTGATTTTCTCAATGCCATCATAGTCATCTGTCCAATAGATTTTTTGGGGTTGTCACCTATGCTACAGTTACAGTATATCTGTGCCCTCGTCATGATGGAGGCCCTTGTTTGCCAAGCAACCCCCAATTCATAAGATTAATTGAATTAAAAAAATAAGCACTTTACAGTAGGGCACAATAATCTCCTTCATACACATTATTATTATTAGTATGAGCTTTGTGTTTGGTAGATGTAATTACCTCAGTGTGAGTATGACTTGAAATGCAGAATGTTTAGTCACTATGGTAACATGGTGTTTTACATGTGCCTAATTTGGTTGAATGAATGGAAATGGATGGATGAATTTGGATTATGCAGTTTGCAGTTTTGATCTCTAAACTGTAATAGTAATAAATAACTTGTATTTCCTCATCATTATTTTTTTTAACTTGATTCTAATATCGATTGAAACCATTATAATTTATTGTTTTTTTATTAGTCACAGGATAAAAATAGTTTGAGGCATTCTGTTTTTAAAGATTTCAAGGAATATTACTCTACAGTACACCTTATTTATCTTCATCTATATTTCTAATCAAGGATTCCATGCACTAGATTTTATATTACTAATTGCGTTAAAATACACAAGGACTGCACTTTCTCGATTTAAGGAACATTACAAAAGTTAGACCTCTTATAAAACTGTGAGATGCAGAGCAATTAATTCACATTTTTGTTTTTAGTCGACTAGATTACTGTAGCACACTTCTAACTGGTCTTCCTAATAAAGGCATCAATCAGTTGCAATTACTTCACAATGCAGCAGCAAGAATCTTAACCAAAAATGAAAATCTCAGCACATCTCACCAGCTTTAGTGTCATTACATTGGTTACCCATGTAATTTAGAGCTGACTTTAAAATAATACTAATGGTATATACAGCCTTAAGGTAATCTTGCTGCTTATTTAATTTTGGAGTGCCTGTTAAGCAAACTTACAGATTACTTACAGCAAACTTAATTATATAACAAGCTTACAGTAAAAACAGAGACATATCACATCATTCTTCTTCACAGGGTTGAATTCTGCGGTGTGGTTGTGTAAGATAAGAGAACTGAACTGGTGAAATGTTGGTGTGCCAAATTGGTCACCCCGTTTAATAACAGACTGAGACTTTAAACAAAGGTGGCGCAAGAACAAATCATAAACTTCCCATAGCAGTATTTCAGGTCTGGTTTGGAGCTCCTTCTCTCACGCGTGGGGTTCCAGAAAGAAAGCAAGAGTGTCTCATTTTTATATTCCGCTGACCAGAAGGGGTGGAATCAATTGGTCTCACTGGGTGTCTTCTCCTGTCTGGGGAAAAAGAAAGAGACAGCACCTCATTAGTGACAACGTCCAAAAAGAACAAGTCTGACTGCATTATCGGTACCATTGCTCGCATACTGAAGTGTCTATAGCTGTTGGTGTAAGCTACCATCATACTTTATTTATGGTGCCAAGCAAAGTTGTGTTGCAGTGCAGCAGTCTATTAGCCAGTGAAAGTGATGTAAAGAAGTTGTCTGTTGTTACAGTTCTGCTTTTGTCCAAAAACAACTTTATGACCACAGTCTCGGAAAGTCTTTATCCCGTGGGATAACTGGGATCTTTTCCTAAACAAGGAGTGGCATTGTACATGTACTGTGTCAGCATACCCATGTCGATCAAACACAGGAAGCTCTGCAGTCTACTTTGACTTTACGCTGTAGGAAGATAAGTAAATAAATATTGGTAAACAACATTCGATGTGGCGTTTATATAAGTAACATATAAATGTTGAGAAGCTCACTACTGAAAACAGTAAATGTAGGAAGGACCCAGAATCAAATGCACAGACTCTTGATTATGAGACAGCAGTTCTTACTGCATCATCAGCCAAGATGTATCTGTATCGTACCCTAACCCGATTTCTTTTTCTTCGGTTCTATTCTTAAATAAAAGCGCAGTTGTTTTGTTTTAGTTCTACAGTTCGTGAAAGTGTTTATTTGATATTTGGACTTCAGTCTTCACAAATTATACACTTCATGTCAAAATTTTGTCATTAGTTCTATAACATGAAAAAAGTTTCTGTTTTAGCTATGTATTCAACATTTCTTGCCTCAAATTTTCTGTCATCCTACATTTACCCAGATTGTTGTAGACATGGAACACACATGAAGTGTATGTATTCCAAATAACGATATATTATTTACCCTCTACAACTCCAGGCACCTCATAAGCAGATAAACACACTTGAGTTGGCAGAACTTCAGTTGCATCAATGGGGGACGAATGGCAGACTGCTTATGCTGATTGACACATTTGCAAAACAAAGAGGCTGATGAGGAGGGGAGTATTTTTACGTGGATTACTTGTTTAGCCGGATGTAATTGTTGATGATTTGGCCTGATCCTGGATCTGTCGGTTTTTCAAAACTCTTGCTGGATGTGTTGTCATAGCAACACATCCAAATCCTCAAACCTGCTCGGAGCAGGTTTGTTCGATGTAAACAAGGATTAGCTCACACACTTAATCAGTGTCCGTGCATGGAATTCATTCAGTCATGGCTTCTCCGTTCATGAATGAGCAACGAACTGATATTGATGTGCAAATTATAAGAAGAGAATTTCATATAGAGAGGGTTTTGCGCGATCAGCGAGATCCTTTATTGCTCCCGGAGGAAATACTTTTCGAAAGATACCGCTTTAGCCGAGGGGGAATATTGTACCTCAAAGATTTATTAGCACCTTATATTCGAAGTCAAACTAGGTGAAGTCGGGCTCTCACAACCACACAGACAGTATGCATTGCTTTGAGGTTTTTTGCAAGGTGCACTTTTATATACTGTAGGCGATGTGGAAAATCTAACTAAAAGTGCAGTTTGCCAGGCAATTCGTAAAGTCTATTTAGCTCTGAAATATTTCCTTCGGGTTTTCATAGTGTTTCCTGGACACCTGCGTGTGCAGACAATAAAAGAGGCGTTTCATGCCATTGCAGGTAGGCAACACACAGGCAAAAACACCCACAGTTCCATGAAGAATCTCACAATCAGCCTAACATTCTCATTACCTAGGATTTCCAAATGTGATTGGGGCACTGGATTGTACGCAGATCTGAATAATCAGACACAGTGTCTTCATCAAATATTTGACCTTCGTCAATATCTCATTGGTCAGACATAGGTTCTAGGGATATGACATTCCCTGCAACTGACCCAACAAAAAAGAGGGCTATATGGAACATACCTGTGGCACACATTGAGTACAAATATATGCAATGACCATCCTTTACCTGAAATGAAGTGACCACTGCACCCTGCCACTGGTTCGGAGGAGGAGCTTCCCCCTGTAATGCCCTCAGAAACAGGGTGATGGGCATTTTGCTGGAGAGCCAACTTTTCTGCAGGGGTTAGGTCTGGACCGCATGGACCTCCACCTGTTTTTTGCTTGTCTGTCTTCTTATAAGCTTTAAAATTAATGCTTTTTTATATTATATATGATTCTTTATGTCAACAATTCTTTAAATAGATATATACCGATATTTACGATTTTGAAGTATATTCTGGTACTTCACTTTAACCTGTTCCCATTTCTCCTTGTGCTCACGTTTGATCGGGAATTATGACATATTAAATAATAATTAATCTGACACATAGGAAATGAAACACTGCAGTCAGTAAGTACAATGCACACTACTTAGCGTTTGTCAGCCACTTTTTACCAGCTGTCTTTTCTGGTTTGGGCTGCTTTTGCAGTGTTACCCCTTTTGCATATTAAATCTTGAAATTCCTCATGTCCTTCGAATAAAAGGTCCTGCTCTGCTTGTGTGAAGAAAAAAAAAAATGCGCCCATTCTTTTGTCATTTTGTTACAGCCTATCAAAGACTTGCTGATCATGTTTTCTGGACTCAATATATATGGGCTTCTCAATCAGCGCGGGCGCATTCATCTCAGATGATTAGATCCAGCTAAACTAATCTACTACACGGCTGTGTTTGAAAAACCGACTTATCCCGGATGAGTTTCACTGACATTAACTCATTCAAGATGAGGCATCTAATCTTGGTTGATTTAAGCGACGTATGGAAAATACCCCTGAGGTGCGAAGGAATTTAAGGTGGCCTGGGATTACGAGTTGCTTTACGAGGGATTCTAGTATTAATTTGAAGAAGGCCTGGATAAGGGAACAGATATATTTCATTAGTAGTATTTTGAAGTTTAATTTTCTCTTTGTACTTGTGAACCGTTTCTTTGTTGCAGTTCCTTAACAAAATCACATTTTTAAGTATTTTTTTCTATGAGGAACAATGATACTGATATTTCTGTTATAATTCTGATGTATTTTATAATGCAATAAAGTTAGCATCTATTAATATAATGTTTTTAACACCATAAAATATACAAACCTCCAATACATTTACCTCCTTGCTATATATTTATTCAACCCACCTTTGGCTTTATTTACCCTTTTAAAGCAGCTTTATTGAAGAATAGTCAAAAAGAAGACCACAACCTTTCAAACTAAATTTGTTGAAAGATGTTTAAGATTTTACTGAATCCAAACAACAATTTTGATATATATTTTATAGATATTTTTCCCTTTCATGATTTTTTTTCAAAGTGAGGAAAACTGTGAAAAGAAAGGAAGTGTAAATTTTTTAAAGAAATATGACTTTGAAGAACACTATTTTTGTCACAACTGAACCCACTAGGACTCCAGGCAGAAATTGGCCAAATAATCAATCACTTTTAAAATTTTATCAAATAAGGACCATACTGCCTAACCGAAATACAAAAAAAAAGTGAACTTTTAAGTGAAGCATTTTATATTTTGAGAAGAAGAAAAGCAGCAACATCTTCTTCAGTGAGTTTCAGTTTACAAATTAAAATGAATATACAATTATTAAAAAAATTGAACGCTACATATGATAAAAAAGGAATATTTCAGTCTTGCTTAATGTCATAAAATCTTCCAAGTCGAACACTCACCTGTAGTCTTTTCCAGTGTAAAAATAATTAAGCCTTTGGAGAAATTTATTTTATTGCAGAGTTTCTTGAAGGCAAACTCAATCAAGACTGAACAACCGAGTCCATGTTCTGGGCATTTTATATTTGGCTAATTAGAAAATATGCTCAGGTAGTTGGCCTCATCCATTGTCTGAGATGGACACCTAAGACGGTGCTCCATTGACAGCAGAATCTATTTCTCTTTCAATTAAATATGTAAGATATCCGGTATTTTAATAATCCAGACGGAACTGCCAAACTGTAACGAAAACACGAAGAAGAGACAAAAGGTAGAGAATAACCTCAAAAAAAGAGGGAAAATAATTAAGTATCCACCAAATTCTAAGCCAGGATCAAGTTCATGGTAAGGACTGCTGCATATTGAGCTTGAGGAGACAAACAAAGACCCCGATCAGCCAAGATCTTCTGGTGTAGCATCAAGCCATCAGTGAAGGTAGAAGTGAGGCTGACAGAGAAAACGGGCCACTTCTGAGTGGCACATTCAAACCAAAAAGGGCCTTGTCTTCATCAACAACCATTACAAGCACCCCCTGTGATTCAAAAGCATCACCCCAACTAGTTACATGACACCATTAGAGCACTGCACAGAAGACTGCATGTATTAGTCTTCTGAACTAAAATTACTGGTTATCAAACTTGGCATGGAATACCCAGTACAACAGGGGAACTGCACAGGGATATGAAGGATATGAGTCAAATTATAAAGGATTAGGAGGTCTGTTAAAGCAATAATTTTGGAATAGAATTTGAAAGAAAATATAGCAAAAACAGACCATAGAGAAAATAAATTACAAATCTGAGAATAAAATGGTATATTATATCTGTGTCTCACTTGCAAGCATGTGCTCACAACTTGCATCGATAAACTAGAATAAGTTATTTCTGCCACAGATTAAATGAATAACTATCCTAGAAACTAAATGCAATGTGCTTCATAATAAATATGGTTTCTAAAGACAGTTGCGGAAGGAAAAAATATTAGGATCAAAGGACAACTCAAAAACTAGAACATCCCAAGGTAGCAAAATTCATAGCAGATATTCTTTTCTAAAAAATTGGCATTGGGGGTTAGAAGAGAATGGAAAGAGAGCAAGTTATTATTTCTGTATATTTTTTTAATCCCTGCAGTTGTAATTGTCGATTTATTGGCAAGCTTACTAATAATAACAGATAGAAATTAGTGTTACAGCTGAAATCTGACATAACTCATTGCTTTTACTTAAGATCACAAAATGTCAACTGGCTCTGATCAATCATTGAACTTTGTAAGCTAGAATGCCAAAATCATAAATCACAGCCTAAAGAGTTAAAAAAGTATTCTCCAATTTCAAAGGCCAAGATAGTGTTTTTACAGGAGACTCACCTACCAGGTAAGGGCCAGTTTCAACTGAAAACAGACTGGATTTGATTAATTTTAAATTCCCGCTATGTTAAGAAAACCAGAGGTGTGGGAATTTTAATTCATAAAACAATCCCGTTATTAGCAACAAATGTAGAGTATCCAATCCCTTTTTATATGATCAATAGTTTATTGAATTTTTCACAGAACATTTATAATAAAAATCTACCCTGATGATGCCTCTCCCTTCCCCAAAATACCCAACCCTACACAAACCCTGCATACACATATCTAGTTGGTAGCACTATGCCAACAGTAGTATCAATCAGCATCCAGAATTTAAAGGGTTGAACAGTGGTAGACAAGCCCTAAATTGTTTTCATTAAAGCTTTGTTAATACGAGATACAGATAACTCCATATATAATAAACTGTAAAATGTACACTGGGATTTCCTCCTTGAAGCAAGAAGAGATTAAGCAGCAAGAGTTCCTAAACAGAAAAGGTTCTGCTGGTAGGAGGTGAGATGCAGGGAAGACAGAACTTAAAGAATTAAGAGTTTCAAAGGTTGTCATGGAATATCAACAGATAGGAAGGGAGACAAGAAATAAGATACAAAGGTCCAAAAAGAAAAAAAAAACAGGAGGACAGAAATAGAAAATGTGAATAAAAGTGCCTTGGACACCCAATGTACAAAAGTGAGGAAGAGGACACCTTTGGGCAGATCTGACCATAATTTGGTACAGGAAGAAAAGCCTGCTGTGTCCTTTCTTGAATAGTTCCTTCATGTTCCAAGACAAGTCCTGCCTGTCATTGATTTGGACTGCCAAGTGCAGTCAAATTCTTTGCACCCCTTTGTCAGTAACCCCCATCTTCTACAACTCTGTTTAGACTATAAATACCAGATCCTGTCACTTGCAGAAATTCTCTGATGATTCTGCACTAATAGATAGATAGATAGACAGATAGATAGAATTTATTTAAAGAGCTTCTGTAAAAAGCCATATTTCTCTCTGGGTAAAAACAAAGTTCTATCCATCTATCAATTAGTGCAGAATCATCTGAGAATTTCTGCAAGTGACATGACATGGTGTTATACTTATGGTCTGAGGTGTACAGTGTGAAGAGAAAAGGAGACAGGACTGTTTCTTGTGGTGCTCCAGTGTTGCTATCAACCGCATCAGAAACACAGTCCTTGGGTCTCACAAACTGTAGTCTGTCTGACAGATAGTCCATTATCCAGGACAACCTAGGCTCATCCACCTACGTATATCTCTGATAGGTTACCACTTAACAGAGTTGCCTAAATTATATCAAAGGCATTTGATAAACCAACAAACAAATTCATCACAGTGCTGCCAGCTTTGCCCAGATGAAACTGATTGCTCTTCATTTAATTCAGGAACCTTTTTAGATTATCGCAAGCTATTTAGCTAAAGAGGAGGACAAGCCTTTAAAAAGTATGTGTTAACATAAGGATCACCACAGCACCATTTTTGGGATGCTGTGGTGGTGTTTCACATAGGGATAACATTTTTAGTTTCACAGTTAAAGAGAAGCCAAATGGAAGGAAACTGTACCAAAAAATTAAGATAATTTTTAACAGTAATGCAGATACATAGAAAGTGTTGAAAAATCTAAGACATTAGTGCAGCTTCTAATATTAAGAGGTTGGGAGCATGTGCTGATTACAGCACATTGTCGCAGCCACCACCAAACAAACCACCTGGATTGGGATCTGAATGCAGCCGTGTAAACGGTTGACACCTCAGCACCACACTGAACAATGTGAGGTTTTATGCAGTGGCTTGAGTGCCAATCCTGCCACCAACCCCCAAGTTTTCCCTGCAAGTTGGAGGACCTGCTTGCATGGCTGGATGCAGATTAACGTCATACCCAGGACAAAGCAATTGCAGGTTAAGGGCCTTGCTCAAGGGCCCACCAGAGTAGAGACACTACTGGCGTTTACAGGATTCGAACTGGAAACCTTCCAATTGCTGGTGCAGAACCCTAGCTTCAGGGCCACCACTCCGCCAGCAATATTGAGTATTCATAATTTTCTACTTTTAATGATAAACAGTTTATTTTAAGTCAAAGTTTTATCTTACACATTTATTATGATAGAAATAATGCGTATATTTCATATTCCATTCAATTTCATTTCTTGAATAACCTCTGGAACATTTATTCTTTTTTTAGTAGTGAAGTAAATCAAAGAAAAATATAATAGAGAATACAGTGACAGATGGATAAGAAAGCAGACAATAGTATGCAAATTATGGAAAGAATATAATCCAATTAAGTCCCTTTTTGTAATGATCCATTATATTTCAAAAGCTTTGATTCCAGTTATCATTAAAAAAATGAATTTTAGTGTGGATTAGTAAGAGAAGACTCACTAAGCCACTCATATTTAATTAATGTCTTCTCAAAATCTACTGGATTATTAGTAGTGTACAGTTAGCTCTGCTCTATCTTATCTTTACTATTATCTTTACTATTATGACCTTAAACTCTTCAATTTTCTAAACTTGCTTTATGGGGAGCTTGGTTTTTTTCAGTCTATTCTCGGCAAGAACAGGACAACATTGACTTCAGCTGATAATACTGAGAGGAGGAAGAAACAGTTTAAGCAATGCCTAAACCCAGTTGATACAACATCCTTGGGAGAGGCAGTGCCAGAAGCACTGGCTGAGACTCAGTTTTTTTCGTTTTTAATGTCACTATAGCATTAAAGGTTCGGTAGTGGCAAGATGGTTGGGGTAGATGAAATCCAGCTAGAAATGCTAAAACTATTGAATATTATTACAATATGTTGGCTATTGCATCTCTTCACTGTTGTGTAGAAGATGAGAGATCGTGCCTTGCAACTGGAGTTATTGCCACCATTTTTGAAAGAGGCACAGTAGAATGATTTTGAGGATTATACTCCTCACCCTTTAGGGAAATGCATATGGCAGGGTACTATAACAGAGACTGATCCAATATTTGAACCTCATATTCAGGAGGAGGAATATGAAGTTTATCCTGGCTTTAAAACAGTGTGCCAACTTTGTTCTTGAACAGATGTTTGAGGGATCATGGAATTTTGTCTATATTAGCCTCTTACAAAAGACTTATGATTGTGTACCATATAGTATCTCATGGAAGGTGCTATGAGAGTATGAGGTTCTAGGGTCACTGTTAGATGCCATTTTCCTCCTGTATTTACAAAGCAAGAGTCACACCTACATATTAAGTTGAGACTGTATACTGTGATTGACTTCAAGGGTGCATACTGTCTCCTCTCTCATGAATGATGTTCATGGAGCAGATGTAAAGGCAGGGAACAAAGTTAGGAGGATTTCTAGATGATGTGGTCCTCTTAACTTCATTATACTGTGATCTTTGGTGCACTTTGAATAATTTTCAGCTTAATGTGATATGGTTAGACTAGGAATTAATACATGCAAATCTATGGTCAGATCTTCTCTTGAAAAATAGAGACTTGTTACCAGCAGGGTAGGGGTTAGTCACTGCCCCAAGACAGATTCAGTTTATTTCTAGGTCTTTTTAATGGGTAAAGATATGCAGCAGGTACAGTATTGTGAGAAAAACAAATCAGAACTACTAGATGCTATAAACTCACTTCAGAGTGGGAAAGCAACAAGCCCTGATTGCTACCCTGCCGAATTTTATAAAAATTCTCAATTAAGTTAGCTCCCCTCCTATTAGCAACATTTATAGAAGCTAGAGACAATAAAACCTCTAAATAAAACCTGTACCTCTAACTTTTCACCAAGCATTTATTACCGTCTTTCCTGAGCAAAATAAAGACATCACAATGTGCATCATACAGACCAATCTCACTTCTGAATAATGATGTTCTCTTTCCTCTTTTAATTCTATGTATTTTTATTTATTTACATATTTATTTATGTATTTTTCCTACTATTAAGTTTTATTCTGTTGGCCTGGCTCTCTTTCTTTTGGGCGGGTGTTGATTAGTTTCAAAGCTAGTTTTGTAAAACTTGACTTGCTTGTTTGGAATGTTATTTGATTTTAATAGATTCGATAAAATTAAAAAAAAAAAAAAAAAAGAAAAACTAATCAATTAGTTCAGTGGCAGCAGTTTTATGAACGTTGTATTAGACCATACCCCCATGTCATATATTTTTCAATCACTCATGGAATTGATTTCATAAATAAGAACTAACCTGACATGGACGGTGTCTGTGAGCCAAATGCTATTTTCCATTCCGTATAGTAAAATAGAATGATCAATGGTGTCAAACACTGCTTAAAAGTAACAACATATTTACAGTGGAATTTCCTTCATCGGAGGATATCGTAATGTCATTTACAACATGCGTTAGTGCAGTTTCTGTACTATGAGTAGTGCAGAAGCCAGAGTGGAATTTCTCAAATAAATTATGATGTGTAAGGGGCGACTGAAGTTAATTGGAAACTATTTTTTCAAGTATTTTAGAGAAAAAGACACTGTGTTCATGCAGTTCGAAAGACATGCAGCTTTGTTGCTCTCCATCTACACTCCAGATCATAATAAAAATGACAATGATATTAATTTGTAGAATTAAATGATAAGAAAAGTGGATGCTTTCACATACCTGGGTAGTGGAGTGCAGATTAGTTTATGGAAAATCATGGTGGATATTTTCAAAGTCCTTTAAAATCTGGCAGCCCAGCCACATACACAGGAATAACAAAATTAAATTATTTATACCTGCAGGAAGTATGTTATCCTATATGGATATCATACATATTAGCATAAGGATACAATGAAAGCTACAGACCTTTATTAATCATTGTTTATAATACATACCTAAGATCTTGTGGCCTACTATAATCGTCTATAAAAAATATGTAGAAAAACTAACAAGGATGATATTAATATCAAAATTAAAGATTCAAATTTGGTTGGATTGAGTATACATTGTGAAAAGATAATATGGAGACATGTAAGAATACACTGTAGTGGAGCTCACTGGGGACAGGAAAAATGGAAAGACCTAAAAATTTATAAAGGTGAAGAATGTTGTCAGAAAGTAGAAAGAAGAGCTGTAACAAAATGAAGTATGTTGCTAATGGCCAGGTAGAAGAAATTCATGGACTACATACATCCCTGATTGAACGATGGACCATTAAGTACGTAAACTTTATCACCGTTTTTTATCTATAGTTAATGTGATGTGGGTAGTGACAAGTGCAAGCAGCCAAAATAAGGTTCTTGTAGTGGGTTTCAGGGCTTGTTCCCTAAATTGCGTGGAGCCATTGGAGGTGGTTCAAGCAGATAGTTAGGATGGCCACTGGGCTGCTCCAATGGGGAGTGTACCAAGCATAATCCATAGGGATATTCTGAAGGGATTTTTTTTTCTTATTTCCCAAGGAAGATTAAAGGAAGCTCTTGTTGTGGTAAATTAGGGTTAGATGGTGGCATAAGCTTGATATATACATTACTAGCCGTCCACCATGGCATCGCCCAAGTAGAAGTGAAACAGGATAGTAAGGAGGGGCCCACCCAGCTCCCTACTACTGACATCACGCTTCCTCCTCCCCTTGGCCAACAGCCTCTGTCTCAGATTAGCGTGAATATATCACTCCTGTAATTGAACTATTTTGATGAGAGAAGTCGCAAAATCAACCGAAATGTACAAACATATTATAGAAAAAAACCAGATCTAAATCTGCTAAATAGTTCTCTCGTGAAAAGCAGACAGAAATACAGACAGACATACAGACGTTGGATTTTATATATATAGAGATAAATGTGTCACAAAAAGTAAGAATGAAATAATACTAACTGTGTCAGTTGGGGGCAGAGTGAACGTGTTTTCTGAACTTTGCAGCAGTCTATTAGCCACAGACAGTTAAGTGAAGAAGTTGTCTGTTGTCTTTCCTAAATAAGGATTTGCATTGAATGTGAAACTTCAAGTGTCTTGGTGTCTTTATTTCTGAAAAGGGTCAGCATTCTATTGAAACACAACAGAGCACTTTGCATATAACCACCTTATGTGCTATCAGTCGTCCTACGGGGAAGGAATTCCCTAGAATGTAATTATGAGGCTCATAGAGCAATTTCTGGACAAGGGCAGAAGCGTAACAACAGACAACTTCTTCACATCGCTGTCACTGGCTAATAGACTGCTGCAACATTCATGTTCAATAGAAACAATACAATACAACTTCTTTTTAGATGGTGCTCTTTGCTGAATGCAGATAGAGTGCTATGAACAAATGCTCTGGTAAAATGAAAGTGTAGATTATACTAATTACTAAATACAGAATTAGTACATATAAAGATACAGATTTGTTAAAGCATTTAACACATTCCTTTATGTTAATGCATTTGTTTGTATTTTATGGTTACTATGCATATTTAGCACCCTTCCCAAGTGCTCTATATTTCTTTTTTCTGCCTAATTGAGCTTTAATTACCAATGAGCCAATAGCCCAAGACAATTTATACTGCTAATTATTGGCTCGTACAAGCTTGATCTGCTAATAGCTGCCGTCTATAGCTCTTTGATTCAGTATATATTAATGAGCACTATGATTCTGACAAGGATTGAGCAGGTTACATGAAAACTATACACAGTGTGTAATTCTCATTGACAATCACTTCGGCTCTAATCTTGTTTAATGAAAATGGAAATAAAAACTTATATATACACATGAAATTTTGTTACAGCCCTTTAAATTCACTGATAAATTAAATATGAAAATCCTGTCCATCTTTTATGATCATCTAGTATTATTTTCTTTTTTATGATGTAGAGGAGGTCACTGATACTTGATTCTTCAGGATTATTTTTGCTCTTCTGAGAAAATCAATTTTCTCTTTAAATTTGTCAATGAAGCTTCATTAGAGCTCATATTCAAATCATACTTAAAAACAACACATTTTCTCTCTATTATTTTAATTAACTTCCCTAACCCAGCCACAGCAGATGCACAAACCAGTGTGGTTTTTCATGCTGGTCCCAAGCCCGGATAAATGGAGATAGTTGCGTCAGGAAGAGCATCCAGTGTAAAATTTTGGCAGATCAATATGCAAACAACAATACTGATTTCCATACCGGATCGGTCAAAGCCCAGGTTTACAACGACCGCCACCAGTACAGTTAGCTAACAGGGTACTGGCAGAAATTGGGCTAATGTTGGCTGAAGGAGAAGAAGATGAGGGAGATGTGTCCAGAGGCAGGAGGAGAGAAGGAAGTTTAGGAGAGTGGAAGTGAGGGTAGGAACTTTGAATGTTGGCAGTATGACTAGTAAGGGGAGAGAGTTAGCTGATATTATGGAGAGAAGGAAGGCTCATATCTTGTGTGTACAAGGGATCAGATACAAAGAGAGTAAGGCCAGGCGAATCGGAGTTGTGATCAAATTGTTCAAACATGATGTGGATGGGAGGAGAAATGAAGTAGGGGTTATCCTGAAGGAACAGTATGTCAAGAGTATTTTGGAGGTGAAAAGAGTGTCGGACAGAGTAATGATTATGAAGCTGGAAGTTGAAGGTGTGATAATGAATGTTGTTAGTGCATATGCCCCACAAGTTGAGTGTGCAATGCATGAAGAAGTACATTTCTGGAATGAGTCAAATGAAGTGGTGAAGAGTATCTGTGCATCCCTCTAATTTAAAACGGAGACTTCAGAACCCAAAAATGTATCAAACATTAGGTTTATTAATGCAGAAAAAACATGTGTTTTGTTTCAGTTTCTTCTTCAATCTATTCTTGTAAACTGCACTTCCATTTCTATACCCATAATGTTGTTAACTTTTACAAATGCAGTATGGGTAAATAAAACACAAACTTATATGTATCAGAAACACACAGGAAATACAATGCCTAACACAAATGCTGTGTAATGTCTACACATAAATGCACATTTTGTGTACAAGTCAAGTTGTTTGACATATCCAATAAAAGAATGAAAGTAGAATAACTCAGTCTGTTAAATTATCTAAGCACAAAACAATTTCTGACTGCAATGCTTGGTCCACCTATCACACATCTTGCATCCTTGATTATTAGATGAGGTGGCTCACTTACTTCCTTCAGGAAGTCAATTCTCACCTGTTATCTCTTTCTTGTCACTCATTTACTCCCTCTTTTTCACTCTTCAGATTCTAACACTACTAAGTCGTTGCCAGTTGAATGTTTGTTCCAATTTACCTTCTCACTGATCCTTTTTAATTGAGCAGCCTTTATCACCTCTCTAAATTTAATATCCAACCATAGAATTACATTTGGATTAACAGATGCCCATCAAGCACTGATAGGCACTGATTAAGAGAGTGTCCTCTACAGATTTTTTGCACCCTGCTCACTAAGAAGTGTTTTAGTGAGCACCGGCGATGTCTTACCATTTGACCTGCTGGTGCCAGGAACTCCATTCAATGCTTTTTAAACACTTGCCAAATGAGCAGCCTGTTCATTGCAGAAAGATCCACGTTTATACCCTCCATGGCTTCTTAATCACTGATGCTCTCAGACTAAACACCGTTTAAAACAGCAGGGCATTCTTCTTAATGCAATCTACTGCCTAGGAGTATGTTGTGCAAGTTACAGTGGCATGCAAAAGTTTGGTCACACTTGCTTGAAATGTCTGTTACTGTAAATAGTTAAGTAAGAAGAAGATGAACTGATCACCAAAAGGTATAAAGTTAAAGATGGCACATTTCTTTAATATTTCAAGCAAGATAACATTTTATTTTGATCTTTCACATGTACAAAATATCAAAAAAAATGAAAGGGGCCTAAGGCAAAAGTTTAGGGAAACCGAAATGGTCAGTAATTAGTCAGAACCCCTTTGGCAAGTATCCAAGCTTGTAAACGCTTTTTGTAGCCAGCTAAGAGTCTTTCGATTCTTACTTGTGGTATTTTTGCCCATTTCTTCTTGCAAAAAAGGCTTCTATTTCTGCAAGATTCTCGAACCGTCATGCATGCACTGCTCATTTGAGATCTGACCACAGATTTTCAGTGATGTTTAGGTTAGGGGACTGTGAGGGGCCATGGCCAAACCATCAGCTTGCACCTCTTGGGGTATTCCATTGAAAATGTGGAGGTGTGTTTCGGATCATATCTTGCTGTCTTTTTAACCTTTGTACACATGCTGTGATGTTTGCTGGTATTTATTTGAATCCATTCTTCCTGCTATCAATGACATTTTCCCTGTACCACTGGCTGCAACACAAGCCCAAAGCCTAATCGATCCACCACCATGCTTAATAGTTAGAGATGTGTTTTCCTGGAATTTGGCATCCTTTTTTTCTCCAACCACTTTGCACATTGTGGACAAAAAGATCTATTTTGGCATCATCAGTCCACAGGACTTGTTTCCAGAATGTGTCAAGCTTGTTTAGATGTTCATTTGCAAATTTCAGGTGCTGAATTTTGTGGCTAGGATAGCAGGAAAGGTTTTCTTCTGCTGACTCTACCATGAATGTCCTATTTGTTCAGGTGCCACTGCACAGTAGAAGAGCGCACCACCACTCCAGAGTCTGCTAAATCTTCAGGAACGTCTTTTGCAGTTACATGTGTTAGATGTGTCCTTGATCCCTGGGGGACAGCACTTCCCGGACACCAGGAAGTGCTGACAGACCAGGGATGGTTTATGCCTGGAGTGCTTCCGGGTGCAAGGGCAGCACTTCTGCCACACTGGGGAGTGCTCCCAGAAGTCCATCATCAGGCACCTGGAGCACATCCGGAGCTAGATAAAAGCTCACTCCATTCGGAGAGCCGTAGTCGGGTGGAAGAAGGATGGAGCTTGCGGGACAGGAGTGGAGGCAGCCAAAGGAACCAAGGACTGTGCACAGTAAATAGTATTTGTATATATTTATGTAAATGAACGTGTGTGTGGTGAACACTGCGTTGTCGTGTCTGTCTGTGGCCAAGCTACCTCTTATAGTAAGGTTTCTAAACTCATTTGGAACTCCCCCCAACAGGACGACACGCCGAAGAGCGTCCCAAAGAGCAATCGCCACGCCTATGGAAGACAGTTTATCAGTTGCCAGGGCAACCACCGGCTCCCAATGCGGAAGCGGACCGCAGCTAAAGCAGATCCGAGTCGATCGCAGTCACGATATAAGTGCTTGCCATCAATGGGTGATGCAAGGAACATTATAAATGCAGGGAACAGGATTACTTGGCCACTAACCTGGCCACAACCCTGCCTGATTGCTGTGTCTGTGTATAGGAAGGAGAGTGGTAGATCCCGCTACAATAAATAACCATGCTGTTCCTGTTTCAAGCTGAATAAAGTTGGTTTTGCTAAAGTACTGAGACTCAGCCTCATGTTTTGGGGTGCAAGACAGGGACTCACACATCACTATATGTATATACAGTATTTATATATATATATTTATATATATATATATATATATTCACGGCATTCGTAGCCTGTGTCACAATCTGATTGTATGGGTGGTTACCTACCAGGTAACGCTTGTGGTTGGCCAGCAATCTGCTAACATCCGCCACGGTGCCCTCCGTTTGTGAGGAGCAGATCATAGAATGGTTGAAATAGTTTACTGTCAAATGAATGCAAAGAGTACACAACACGTGTTTCGCCCTCATTCTGGGCTCATCAGGTGTACACACTCCACTGCACTCCCTCTCGGGAATCGAACCTCGGACGTCAGCGTCACAGGTGATGTCCCTAACGTTGCGCCATGGTGTGTGGTTCGTTTATTTGACAGCATGTAGATCGGGGTAATTACATTCACAGCATTCGTAGTCTGTGTCACAATCTGATTGTATGGGTGGTTACCTACCAGGTAATGCTTGTGGTTGGCCAGCAATCTGCTAACATCCGCCACGGTGCCCTCAGTTTGTGAGGAGCAGATCATAGAATGGTTGAAATAGTTTATATATATATATATATATATATATATATATATATATATATATATATATATATATATATATATATATATATATATACAATAGAGGGCAGCACGGTGGCGCAGTGGGTAGCGCTGCTGCCTCGCAGTTGGGAGACCTGGGGACCTGGGTTCAATTCCTGGGTCCTCCCTGTGTGGAGTTTGCATGTTCTCCCCGTGTCTGCGTGGGTTTCCTCCGGGTGCTCCGGTTTCCTCCCACAGTCCAAAGACATGCAGGTTAGGTGGATTGGTGATTCTAAATTGGCCCTAGTGTGTGCTTGGTGTTTGTGTGTGTCCTGCGGTGGGTTGGCACCCTGCCCAGGATTGGTTCCCTGCCTTGTGCCCTGTGTTGGCTGGGATTGGCTGCAGCAGACCCCCGTGACCCTGTGTTCGGATTCAGCGGGTTGGAAAATGGATGGATGGATGGATATATACAATATATATTTAGCCCGTTAAGGCAAAGAGAAACCCACCAAGGGAAATGAAAGGAGATCCATAGTTAACTAAAAGTGAGCGGCTAATGAGCACACTGTGTGTTTCTCTGGCTTGAGAGGGAGAGAGACAGTTAGCTAATCAGGATTAGGGTATAATTAATGGGCCTGAATGACCAGACTGTGGTGGCAATCTAGCCAGGACATCAGGAAACATCTTACACTACTCAAAAGATGCCCAATTGTCTTTTATGACCACCGACAGACAGGATCTTAGTTTTTCATATCATTCAAAGGACACCAATTTTTACAGCATAGTGTCCCAGTCACTGCACTGGGGTAATGAGATCCACCCACAGACCACAGGGTAAGCACTCCCTAATGACCACACCAATGCCTCTTCCATCAGCAACTCAAGTTTTCCTAAATGGTCTCCTATCCAAGTAATGGCTAGGCTTGAACATGCCTATCTTCAAGTGGACAACCTGTTCTAAAGTGTATTTGGGACATTGTATCAAATGTAATGTCTGCCATAATACTATAAATTACCACAATTTTCACATTTCGCTATCATAGGCCATAAAGTGTTGCCTTCTGGTGTTTTCAGCCTAAAACCTTGTTTACACTAATGAGGATTAGGCGTCTTTTTATTGTTTTGGACTTCCATCCAACCAAAGTTTATACATTTGTAAACACAGAGTTTCACATAGAATTTTAAAACCACTGAAATGTTATAATCATGTGATGAGGCAATGACTTCAGCTTTGTTGTGACAAAGTGATCTCATCTTTATGTTGGGGATAATTCTCTGCTAAATGCACCTTGAAACACATGTTTAGCTTCAGGTGGATTACTTGTTCTCAAGAGCAGGAGGTATGGCTGCTGTATGCATAGTAAACAGTCTTACCCAGTAACTGGCCTGTTGAAGTGGTAGTCAAGCATACCATAGACCTCAGACCTAAGGGTGGTTAGGTACTGTGTATATTGGGTACTTAGTACCTAGTGGCAAGGAGATTTGTCCCAAAATATCTAGGCTTGAGAACATCCTGAGCCACCAGTGATTGTAATGACATGAAGGCTACATAGAACTCAATATTAAGATGTTGTTTTGAAGATGTCAGAAAAAGAAACAATAACTTGGGTTTAAAGATCCCATTCATTGCAACAGTCAGGTGCCCTCCCATTTGGGAAGAAGAGAATGATAGGGAGGAGAGATGTCCATGAAAAGGTTAAGAAAAGCACCTTAGAGGTGAGATGATGTGGAGCACAAGACTATCCACTCAAATGAGTAGAGATTCTGCCACTTTTTGTACAGACCTATACTTATGGCCTTTACTCATGAGTGTGCGTGGGTGTATGATATACAGTACTGTGCAAAAGTTTTAGGCAGGTGTGAAAAAATGATGTAAACAAAGAATGCTTTCAGAAATATAAATATTGATTGTTTATTGTTATCAATTTTCAAAATGAAAAGTGAGCGAACAAAAGAAAAATCTAAATCAAATCAATATTTGGTGTTACTACCTTTTGCCTTCAAACCAGCATCAATTCTTATAGGTACACTTGCACAAAGTCAGGGATTTTGTAGGATTCTAGTCAGGTGTATGATCAACCAATTATACCAAACAGGTGCTAATGATCATCAATGTCAAACGTAGGTTGAAACACAGTCATTAACTGAAACAGAAACAGCTGTGTAGGAGGCTTAAAACTGGGTGAGGAACAGCCAAACTCTGCTACCAAGGTGAGGTTGTGGAAGACAGTTTCATGTCATGGCAAGATTGAGCACAGCAACAAGACACAAGGTAGTTATACTGCATCAGCAAGGTCTCTCCCAGACAAAGATTTCAAAGCAGACTGGGGTTTCAAGATGTGCTGTTCAAGCTCTTTTGAAGAAGTACAAAGAAACGGGCAACGTTGAGGATCGTAGACGCAGTGGTCGGCCAAGGAATCTTAGTGCAGCAGATGAAAGACACATCAAGTTTATTACCCCTCGAAATCAGAAGATGTTCAGCAGTGCCATCAGCTCAGAACTGGCAGAAACCAGTGGGACCAAGGTACACCCATCTACTGTCCGGAGAAATCTGTCCAGAAGTGGTCTTCATGGAAGGGTTGCAGCCAAAAAGCCATACCTCCAACGTGGAAACAAGGATGCATGAAAACATAGGAACTGGGGTGCAGAAAAATGGCAGCAGGTGCTCTGGACTGATGAGTCAAAATTTTAAATATTTGGCTGTAGCAGAAGGCAGTTTGTTCGTCGAAGGACTGGAGAGCGGTACAATAATGAGTGTCTGCAGGCAACAGTGAAGCATGGTGGAGGTTCCTTGAACGTTTGGGGCTGCATTTCTGCAAATGGCATTGGAGATTTGGTCAGGATTAATGGTGTTCTCAATGCTGAGAAATACAGGCAGATAATTATCCATCATGCAATACCATCAGGGAGGCGTATGATTGGCCCCAAATGTATTCTGCAGCAGGATAACGACCCCAAACATACAGCCAAAGTCATTAAGAACTATCTTCAGCATAAAGAAGAACAAGAAGTCCTGGAAGTGATGGTATGGCCCCCACAGAGCCCTGATCTCAACATCATCGAGTGTGTCTGGGATTACATGAAGAGACAGAAGGATGTGAGGAAGCCTACATCCACAGAAGATCTGTGGTTAGTTCTCCAAGATGTTTAGAACAACCTACCAGCCGAGTTCCTTCAAAAACTGTGTGCAAGTGTACCTAGAAGAACTGATGCTGTTTTGAAGGCAAAGTGTGGTCACACCAAATATTGATTTGATTTAGATTTCTCTTTTGTTCATTCACTGCATTTTGTTGATTGATGAAAATAAATGATTAACACTTCCATTTTTGAAAGCATTCTTTGTTTACAGTATTTTTTCACACCTGCCTAAAACGTTTGCACAGTACTGTATATCTCATAGGGTGCTTTATATCTCATTTCAAAGGACAAACAGTGAGGTGTAGAGCCAAGGGGGTTGCACCTCAAACCACAAGGTTGCTGATTCAACTTCCACCTATGACATCCTGTGTAAAGTTCACTTAACCTGCCAGTGTGCCCCTTGTTACATATGCATGTAAACAGGTTGATTGTTGCCTGTTCTTGTAAGTCACTTTAGGTAGAAGGGAAATCCAAACATTGTATTTGTGAATGTGTACACTGCTGCCATTGGAAGTGCACTATAAAGAAACAGAAAAGATAAAGGAGGCTTTCAAAACTTAGTGTCTGTTACAAACATTTTTAATAACAGGAGCCATCAGGCACATGCAGAGCTGTGTACTTATCACAGTTCCAAACTGTTAACTTCCACACAGCAAGCTGTCAAAGTTTCTTTCCAAATATAGCACATTATTGTACATGAAAATTAACCTAAAGAAAAAAAAAGCAGAAAAGATATATTGTAAAATGTAATGAAGCAAGCAAAGTTTAGCCATTTCAGTAATACCCAGGGTTTCTAAATGCAATATCCAAATAAACTGCAATAAACACGGATCTAATTGAAACACTTCACAGAGTCCACATCTGTGAGGCTCCAGAGATCTTCTAGTTATGCACTTTTAGGAAAAGCTGCTTCCCCGCTGTGGCTTCTACTTCATGGAATTTTTTTCCTTTTGTCTACCCATGACACTCCGTCGCTCATCACGCTGAAGGATGATGCCATGCTTTCCTTTTCTGTTTCAATACTTTTATTTTGCATATTCCATTATAATTGATTCTGCTTTGTTCTACTGAATCTTAGTCACACTTAGAACACAACAGGTTTGACAAGTAAATGGAGAATATTCAAACCAGCAAGTTTATTTGACATTTTCAAAGACAATCTCACATTTAACCATGTTGTGATTGCTCTCATTCAAGGATAAAGAAGATATTTTTCTGTTATTCTCTGTTGTTATCATTAGAAAAGTTAGAAGCTCAGAATAAGAATAAGGCTTGATTCCTTGCAGAGGGATCGCAAAATTAGGTAAGAAGCAATATGGCTGGGAAAAAATTTGACTATATAATGCTACTAGAGCATTATCCAATACACTGGGGAGAAATGAACTCCTAGTCAGCATCAATGATAGCAAGTCCCTTGCACTCACCACTTAGCACATCCATACTGGACTCCACTTTGGGCAGAAATAGCTAATCATTTGCTGTGTGAAAGAGTAATAGTATTGTCCTGGGACAGTCCGAGTAGGCTCCACAATCCATGATTGCTTCCAGGAGCCTCTTGAACCCGGAACCACTGCTAACGTACCCAAGGATGGGATGAGTGGGGCAAATGAGGACACACACACAGTCACCAAGGCCCTGGTGCAAATTGATTTAGTGCTTTTATTTACAAGTGTTCAAAGGTTCAGTGATTCAAAGAGTCCATAAATAATCCAATCTAAAACCAGGTGCCAAAAAGCTGGATTTTAAAATGTCCAAATATATAATTCCATTAAAATGGGGTTAAAACACAGGGCAGGGAACAGTTCTATAAACTCCATCCCAAGTGCCTCCTTTTAAAAACTTGGACACAGCCATCTTTTTAATTGACTTGGGCCCCTGCTGCCTTCACAGGCTCCTGGTAAGATGCTGCACTGAGCCTTGCTCCTCTGACTCCCACTACCACTCCCAGGCCTTACGTGAGAGCCCCCAATCAGTGGATCACACCATCTTCCTCAAGATGCTTAGCCAAAGTGACCCTCTTCAGCCCCCTCAAGCATCTGTGATATATTCCTTTTCAGGGCTCTCTACCAAGGTGCCTTTCTATCATGCACTTTGGTCTCCCAAGCCTGCCATCTCTGTCCTTCTTTCCTTTTATGTCCATCTCTCATTGCTCTCTCTTTCTTACCCTCCTGGTATTGCTGTGCTGTGCAGGCTCCATTTATAGAGCCTATTGGGTGCAGATTGTGTACTCCACATGCTCCACGGTGTGAATTTAGCACTTGATTGACCCGATTGTATTTCTACATGAATAGACGTGGAGAAACACGTCCAGATTGTTTGCAGGCAAGCGTTGAATTGCTGTTCACCCATTTCACGTTCTGTACCACAATACCTTTTTTTTGCACAACTGAAAAAAAATGGCAGATGAGATAATAATATATGTACTAATAGAACAAATTTTGCTTGTAGCAAAACACCATTTTTTGAGAATTGTTTTATGGCACAAAATTGTAAGTAAGCAAAAATATATTTCACATGAATTGTTTTGCTCATCATTAATCACCAAACCCATGTATGCATGTGACAGTGCAATCTTTATGAAGTCACTGGTATCCGCTAAAAAATTAAGAATGCAGCATAACCATGGGGCCTGGTCAACAGCATAGCAGTAAACAGTCCTAGTTATTGACAGTTAGCCCATAGTTAAATGCCTCAATAGTGTGCAGCTAGAACAAGTACAAGAATTTAAATTATTTGCCTCCACAGTACACTAGGAACTGGCATCAACAGTTGATATGAAAACCAAATTAGGATGGCAACCATAGCATATGGATGTCTTATACGACGTTCACAGTGAAAGTCAAGAAATGCTGGACATATTGTATATTGATCATTGATATTGTCACCCCTATAGTATGGACTTCCTTGGTCAGATATGTGGAAAACGTCCAAATGATGGTGAATGCTGGGAACTGCACTGAGAGACTGAGTTAGAGAAACTATCCAGCAGAAATGTTGTTAACAGCCAACTATAATCAGAAACTGCAGGGAACCGTCCTATCTCACTTCCTTTTAACCCTCTACACAACCAGCTTCCAGTTCAATACCAGTGCTTGCCATCTACAGAAATTTTCAGATGACTTGTCCATCACAGGTTGTATTAATAATCTGGTGAGTCAGAGTACAGGAAGGTTTTGGAGGACTTCACCTTATGGTACAGGGACAACAACCTGCAACATAAACATCAGCAAGACAAAAGAGCTGGTGGTTGACTTCCGGCATGCCAAGTAGCATCTGAGACCAATCACCACTCTATGGGAGGACGTGAAAGTGGTGCAGAGCTACAAGTACCTGGGGTTCACATAAACAACAAACTGGACTGGTCTGTCAACACAGCGGCGCTGTACAAGAAGAGGCCAGAGCAGACTAGACTTTCTAAGGAGACACAGGTCTTTTGATGTATGCAGCAAGCTGCTGGAAATGTCCTACCAGTCCATAGACTGCAATCTCCTGGGGAAGCAACTTAAACACAAAAGTTGCTCACTGCCTGTTCAAGCCTATCAGGAAAGCCTACTCCATCACAGAATGAACCCTGGACACAATGGAAGCTGTTGTGGAAAAGAGGATGGTTGCAGAATTGGATGCCAGTATGTAAAATCCCCTCCCATCCTCTCCAGGAGGTGCTCTCTTGGAGCACTTTTAGCCACAAGCTCATTCCACCATGGTGTGCTAAGAAGATCCTCTGGGGGTCTTTTCTGTCCACTGCAATCAGGCATTTCAATGCTTCTTTCCAATGCAATTTTTAAGTTAATTTTGAAATATCTTCATAATATGCATTTATTTATCTATATCAATTTATTTATTTACTGGTCGATTCATTGTTTCATTGATTGATTAGCTATATTATCAGTCCTGTGTGTCTGTATCTTTGTTTTTTATGTTTCTGCTGATGTGTTTGTTTGAATTACTCCATAAAATTAACAAAGTTTATCTAATCTAATCTAATCTATATCTGAAGCTGAAAGTTTCCATATTCTCCATGTTTATGTATTCTCAAGGACCCTGATTCTCCTTCCACCTCACAAAGGTACACTATATGGACAAAAGTATTGGGTTTGTGAAATGTAATCCCTGCTGGGTATTCCGCAGTCAACTGTAAGTGGTGTTATTGAAAAGTGGAAGCGTTTGGAAGCAACAGTTACTCAGCCATGAAGAGGAAGACCACATAAAGTCACAGAGCAGGATCCACGAATGACTGCTAAGGTACAGGGTGTGTAAAAGTTGCCAAAACACTGCTGATTCCATAGCTGAAAAGATCCAAACTTCCACTGCCATTAATGTAAGCACAAAAACTATGTGGTGGATGCTTTATGGAAAGGGTTTCCATGGCCGAGCAGCTGAATGCAAGCCTAACATCACTAAGTCCAATGTCAACTGTCAGAGGGAGTCACAAATCACACTTCTCTGTTTGGCAGTCAGATGGGCAAGTCAGGGTTTGTTCAGGAAAATGTTACCTGCTTGACTGCATTGTGCCAACTGTGAACTTTGGTGGAGGAAGGATAATGGTGTGGGGCTGTTTTTCAAGGTTTGGGCTAGGCCTCTTACATCAGGTGAAGAGCAATCTTAATGCTTCAGCATACAAAGACATTTTGGACAATGATATGCTTCCAACTTTGTAGAAACAGTTTGGAGAAGGTATTTTTCTCTTCAAGCATGACTGCACCCCAGTGCCCAAAGCAAGGTCCATAAAGACATGATTGGATGAGTTTGGTGTGGAAGAACTTGACTGACCCACACAGAGCTCTGACCTCAACCCCATCGAACACCTTTGGGATGGACTGGAACAGAGATTGCAAGCCGTCATAAATGCACTACAAAATGAATGTGCATAAATTCCCATAGAGATTGTCCAAAATCTTGTGGGAAGCCATTCAAGAAGAGTGGAAGTTGTTATAGCTGCAAAGGGGACCCAACTCCATATTAAAGTCTATACATTTGAATGCAATGTCATTAAAGTCCCTGTTGGTATAACAGTCAGGCATCCCAATACTTTTGTCCATATAGTGTATGTGCATTTGTTTAATACTACTACACTTTATTTATAGAACACTTTCCTTAGACTGAAACCACTTAGGTGCATTGCCAGATTTATACTGGTCCCATATGAGTGAACTTGTCATTCCAAGCATGTATGGCTCCTGCCCTTCACCTAAGGCTGCCTCCATGACCTTGAATGTATTAAACAGATTTTAAAAAGTAAGGATAGATGGGTATGGGTATTTGAAGCTGAAAGTCTGTGGTGTGTTACTTAGTACTTTTCAAATTACTTTAGGGATGAAGTAAAACCACTCTGATGAACATAGAAAAGTCTCCTGACTCAGGCTCATAAAGCAGACTGTGCTTGCATATTGATATTCAGCCTCGTCAAACAGGTGACCACTTTCTGAAATTCCTAAATCAAGTTAATTCTGTTCAGTCAGGTTAGACAATATTATGTGTAGCCTCATTGTGATATGGATTTTATTACAGTTGCTCTGCAACAAGAAAAACTGCAGTGTCAGACTGGCGATAATAAAACATAAATAAATATAAAGCTAACAGTGAGGAGCTTACACACTGATATTGAAAGAAGAAACACCGTTAAATAGAATGAAGAACCGTAGCAGAATAATATATAGTTAATGATTTTCATGCATACACTGCAAAAGTATTAAAATTAGAATGAAGAAATGGCTTCCAATCAATATTCAATTTTATATCTGAATACGTTTGTCTAGTTTTTTTCTTTTTAATATCCATGACCCTTAATGTTTTCTTGATAGATCTGATTATTTTTACTATTTATAGCCTAAGCAGCATTAGAAGTCTGTTAAAATAAAGCTGAATATAAATATACCTTGTTTATAATTTAATTGTAAAGGAACAAAAAAAATTGCAGAATTTGGTTCTTGCATGACCTCTTATTCATGCCTATGGACCATTATGGCGCCTGCTGTACCCATGTTTGAATTTCACCTTTACCCAAGGTGACTTACAAGACCAGGCTACCGTCTAATTTTTTATATATATATTCTTAGCAGTTAATGGAATATTACAAAGGGTTTCAGAGGTGGAGTTCTATTTAAATTTTCTTTTTAATACACATTTTGGCCAGACGTACTCATACAAAGGTATGAGAAGCTAAAGGAATCCTCAAGAAACACATACAAAAACTTTAAAAAGGACCCTACTAAAAGAATCCTACAAACAAACATAAAATAGTTTCCATTTGCTCCACCACAACATATGAAATCTAAATATAATGCATTCTGTCACCTTTGTGTTTCTAGTCATGCTATTGGACAATAGCCTTGAGTAGGTCCATTGCAGTGTCTTTGGCCACACCCATCTTGCACACAGTACTGCTGGTCACACCCATCCTTGACATTGTCATTTAGTTAAATAGCAACACTTTTAAACAATATCTAGGGTTTTGGGTTGACCCTAATCTAATACATCCATCCATCCATTTTTCAACCCGCTGAATCCGAACACAGGGTCACGGGGGTCTGCTGGAGCCAATCCCAGCCAACACAGGGCACAAGGCAGGAACCAATCCCGGGCAGGGTGCCAACCCACCGCAGTAATACATCCATCCATCCAACCATTTTCCAACCCGCTGAATCCGAACACAGGGTCACGGGAGTCTGCTGGAGCCAATCCCAGCCAACACAGGGCATGAGGCAGGAACCAATCCCAGGCAGGGTGCCAACCCACTGCAGGACACACACAAACACCAAGCACACACTAGGGACAATTTAGAATCGCCAATCCACCTAAACTGCATGTCTTTGGACTGTGGGAGGAAACCGGAGTGCCTGGAGGAAACCCACGCCGACACGGGAGAACATGCAAACTCCACACAGGGAGGACCCGGGAAGCAAACCCAGGTCTCCAGGTCTCCCAACTGCGAGGCAGAAGCGCTACCCACTGCGCCACTATGCTGCCCAATCTAATACATGGATTTGTTTATTCTCATGCTTAGATCATTTGTTAAACAGGTGCATACATTTGTCCTCCACCCTAGAACTTGTACTGGTATCATTTCAGACACCTGCCTGCGAAGGTTTCACACCCCACATCTTCAATGCATTTGTATCTGGAATTACTTTACTTTGCTTCCCCATTAGCAGGCATCCCTTTATTCTCTACTAGCTGTGCCCCGCGGCTCCGCCCGCACATTAGTGAAAAAGGACAGTGAGGAGGGCCCTGCCCAGCTTCCCACTCCTGACGTCACACTTCCCCCTACCCTTGGCCTGCAGCCTCTGTCTCAGATTACCATGAATATATCACTCCTGCAAGCGAATTATGATTTTTAGCGCGATGAGAGAAGTCGAAAAATTAACCGGAATGTTCAAGCAAATTATTGAAAAAAACCTGATCTTAATCCGTTAAGTAGTAAGCAGAGGTAAGGAATCCCTGAGGCTTGTGCATGAGTGAGGAGGGCCCCACCTCCCTCCCCTCGGCCTGCTGTGTCTCTCTCAATTGATTCACGCAAATAAATTAGTACTTAGCATGATGAGAGAAGTTGCAAAATTAACTGGAATGTTCAAGCAAATTATAGAAAAAATCCTGATCTAAATCTCTCTCATGAAAAGCGGACAGACATACAGACATTTTATGTATGTACTGTAAAATGGATTTTATATATATATAGAGATACTCCAAGTGGCAGGACAGAAAACCAGCCACAGGAACTGGCCTAATGTTTTTTACACTCCTTTTAAATTTGACATTCTTAATATGCATGAAGCAGAACCAAAGAAAATACAGTAAGTGTCACAAGGAAGGTTAGAAGCTGTCCCTGACAGTGTAGACTGGCACATCTAATGTTCTTACAGTTACAGCATGCTGTATCTCAGATGTCTCACACCATGGGTCTTCTGGTCTTTTCATTTGTCACTCTTCCTACTTTCTCTTGAAGTTGTTAACTTTTTAGAATTTGATGGAGCATTAGGTAAACATTCCTAACCTTACTCTCCGTCTAATGTCATTTTGACAGACCATTTCAGTACATGTTCATGTGGTGTGCATGTACAAAGGTATCCAATCTGTCACTATTTATATTGCTTGCATGCACAAAAGTGTGTCCAGTGGTTTGAGAGCCATGTTCTAAGTGCAGAAATAGCCATTTTACCCTATATTTGGTGTTCAGAGTTTTGCATTAAGCAGCAAGCCCCATGCAAGCACTTCAACTTTTGTATGGTTTAGACTAGTTGCCTCCGCGAAGATACAAAATTTAAAATAAAACAAAACAAAACTTTGTCTTATAATTTTTATCATGAATTTTCATCTATACTTTTAAAACTTTTTTCAATATGCAATATAATAATGTGCATTACTTGGAATGTCTTCTTTCCTTCTTATATAGTCTGAAAGGGGGCATCTTCAAGGCTCTAACAAGGTAGCAATACCACACAAGAAGAGAGAGAGAGCTGTCGCTAACAACCTTGTCTTTCTGTCCTCTGCCAGACAATGCCTGACAAATCCCTGTAAACCTCTTGAGTTCTGTCCATTCTGGGCCCAGAGGTTTATATAAAGAGCTGCCTGACTGATGCCAGCATTTTCATTTAGACACAAAGGTATGTGACAGAGAATATAGCAGAATGCCTCAAAGGTTGGAAGAGCTGCTTTATTTGCTAATGGTAGTGGCCGAGATTTATTTTGTGATTGTATAAATTAGCTTTTCTTTACTTTAGAAATTGTGAATCAGTGTTCGTCCTTCCTATACATAAGCATGTATAAGCAAAAAACAGCTGGGGGGCAGACATCACTAACTGATGGTAATCTACATATGACTTCTCATATATATATATTAGGCTGGGCAAGTTAACACGTCATTATCACATTAATGCATTAGATAATTAATGCTGACCATTATTTTATCGCGTGTTAACACAGTTTTTGCTATTATTATTATTATTATTTTGAAAGTCTCAGTCTCGCTAATGATCGATAGTGATCTTCTTGTTACAGTGCTTTTAAACACGCTTTTGCTAGAAGGAAGAAGAGGCTTTGTTGATTTGACCTCGATCCTTTGTGTGTGCATGAGTAGCGAAGAGCAAACAGCTTCTAAAATGGCATGTGGAGAGATACCAAAGTGAATGCTCAAAGCAAAACATTTTTGTATTATCGCTGAATTGGAGTCTGATTTGTCGGACTCCGATTTTGATGCAAGTGATCTAGAGATGTAGATCGAAAATGAAAGTGAGGTACCAGCATCAGCTGATCAGTCCCCCACGTTCGTGTAGCTGATGCACCTATGGCAGTGTTTGCCTGGGAGGGCAGACACTTATGATGACAGGAGGTACAAACCATATTGCGTCTCACTGCAACTGCCACCCCTGTCCACCTGTCTCAGAAAGACATCCAGGCAGCCAGCACACTGTCCATTCCTGCTAGCTGTCGAGCCGCCACAAACTGCAAACAGGTGCCGACAGCAGGCACAACAGGCACCAGTGTTTTATGTTGATTTATGTGTTAAACCATTGCTTTGTGCGCTTTTCAGAAAACTGAGTTGTTTGGAAAAAATACTAGCTCTCAAAGAGTGGCTACTGAACATAGACTGTTTATGCTACTTCCAGATAAAGGAAAATGTTTCTGTTCAGATAAAAAAGAAAACAGATTTAGAAATGTTAACTTGCTGTTGCTCGGAAGGTGCCTGTTATAATGCTAAGATCGTGGCTCTGGACTCTGAGGGTAACTTGTTTTTCTATAACAAACTAGTGTGGAAGATGACCCGGACACAGACAGGCAGACACATTGAAGTCACCCAACACACGTTTATTCTTCATACTATTATTTACAAATGTGACACACAACCCCAAAGTCCCCAACGTCCTGGCCAACAAACAATGCCTCACTTTCTTGAGGCCGCCTCCTTGTCTCTCCTCCAAGACCTTGTCCATCCTTCACTCCCGACTCCAGCCCCTGAATGGAGGGAGGCGGCCCCTTTTATAATCACCCGGATGTGCTCCAGGTGCCTCCCGACAATCTTCCACCGGCACTCCCCAGTGTGGCAGAAGTGCCGGCTGTGCACCCGAAAACACTGCAGGTGTCCCCAATCCTCTTCCCCCCAGCACTTCTGGGTGTGATGGAAGTTGGGGCACCTCCTAGCGGTGACCACGGGCCCCTACAGGGTTGAGCTTCAAAGCTCTGCACCCATGGTCCCCATAGCCACCAGGATGGTCGCCCCCACGTGGTCTAGGGGAGGCATAATCCCTCCTCCGGTCCTCTGGGGCGTACCGGCTGGGTCGCCCCCCCCCCCCAGCCACCTGTGACACTAGATAAAACGTTAAAGCACTGGCAGTGGCAAATAGCTTTGGTTTTATATTAGATTTGATTATATTAATGTATAAGTTGAGATTTACAAAAAATGTTTTAACTGCTACTATTGTAAAGGGAATACTGCTGTTAAAAAGCACCTTATTTGTTTAAAGTGTTTGCAAACCAAACACACACAATATGCTACTTTGAGTTCATTATTGAATTTTGTGATTGTTGTGATTGTCTGCAATTAATAGCAGACAATCATGCGATTAATTGCAATTAAAAATTTTAATCGTTGCCCAGCACTAATATATATAGTGTGTGTGTGTGTGATACAGTACCTGCCAAAAAATACAAAGAGTATACAACACATGTTTCACCCTAATTGGGGCTCATCAAGTGTACGCACCACAACGCATGTGGTTGGGTCAGTTGCAAGAAACAGATAAAGGTGGATGTTTGCCGACTGGCTGACCAACCACACAACCAGTATAGTATAAGTTATAGGTTTTTTTTCACATATGGAAAACCATTCCTTACTTCTAAGATAAATACTCTTTTTTACAATAATTCTACAATTAGAATGGATTTCCTTTCCTCTTGTACCAGAACTGAATCTGACTGATCTGTCTCACCTACTCTCTTTGGTAAAGAAGGATGTGATAAACTGAAATAAACACGACGTTTAATTGTTGATAACATTTATTAGAGGCACTCAGCAGCTCCCTTGCTCCGTCTTGCCCCAGAACATGCACACACAAAAAAAAACTCTTCCACGCCCCTCGCATAACCTCCGCCCCCCCTTCTCCCGGAAGCACATACGCTGGGTTAAATAGTGCAGGTGATATATTAACAATCTCCCATATAATTTTTTTACAACAAAAACAACAAAAGAATAAAGGGGGAAACATATGTAACAAAGTCCTTGGTTACCATAGCAGAACAATAAAGGCCACAGCAAACACAACAAAACAGTAGTTACATATACAATTGAAATTGCATAGGCTTGGAATGTAGCCCCTTTATTTTTATTAAACGTTTTGATAAGACAGTTTTAGATAAGATTTCAATAGCACCATAGCCCTTCGCTGAGTACTTTTAACAACATGAGAGCAGATGCTCCCCTTTTTGTAAGACAATCAGCAAGTTGAGTTTTTGTGTCCGACCAGAGAACCTTCTTTATTTTTTTACTCTGTATGAGCTCCTTTATACTGCTTATTTCCAGTCTAAGTCGTTTCTCAGTCACCTGTTTTGTTGACTTAAGAGCATCAAACAGAGAGTGATTGTCTGTCACACAGACCAAAGGGGGAGCATTCAGATCAGCATTTCCAGTAGTAAGCTCAGAAAAGAGGGTCGCCAGAAAGATAGCATTATCTATTCCATCTGACAGGGCTAGAGTTTCCCCTGCCAGAGTGCTCCTCACCACACGTCTAATTCTCTTAGACTGCCAGAAGAGGGGAGAAAACTTCCCTCTTTCTCCCATGAGACCAATTAATATACCCCCTTGTGTTCCCCCATCAGGAAGATTTCCTAGGGAGGCATCACTGAAAACTGTCAGATTCAGAGCATCATTGTTTCCCAAATGCTGAAACCTGAGAGTGACTTTTTCAGATTTAAGCTTTCTAATGACCTTATTTATCTCGTGAATTGACTGAACTGTAGCATCTTTTATATTTGACCCCAATCTGCTTACATCAAACATGATGTCTGGTCTGGTTTGTTTTGCAACCCACAATATCTGTCCAATTTTTGACCTAAGTTGCTCTTTTTCAGTCTCATTAACAGAGGCATCTCTCTGCAGGGCACGTGCTGCTTGTAGGGGAATTGGCTGTAAGTTTTCAATGTAACTATGCTGATGAACATGAATTTCACCATTAAAAGTAACAAAATCCATTCCCACATAGCAGAAATTTTCATGTTCCTCACGCCCCATCTGAAATGTAGACTTAAGCGTAGGAATCACATCTTTCGAGAAGTTTTGTGAGCCTGCCCAAAGAAAATCATCAACATGACATGCAAGTACTCCAGTAACCTTACACTGCTCATCCAACCAGTAGAATACTGCTGGATCTACTTTGGACATTTTACCACCTGTACTCAGCATGATTTCTTTCACCTTATTGTACCAATACAGTGATGCATCAGCAAGGCCGTAAACACACTTGTTGAGTTTCCATAGAGTATTTTTCTTTTCTGCTTCAGCAGGAGGCCGGATATGGATTTCTCTGGACAACTGCATGCCCTGTAAGAAAGCAGATTTGATGTCCATGGAATGGACGTACCATTTGTCTAAGAGACTCAGATGCACAAGTTGGAGAATCTTTCTGCAGCTCGTGAATATTAAACTCTTCAAATCCTCTAGCTACGAGTCGTGCCTTGGGCACAATGCCATTGGCAGTTTTTTTGAGACTACAGACCCATCTGGTAGAGACACACTTTTGACCTACATCGTCAACTTCTTCAAAAACATTGTTTTTGTACCAATTCAAGATTTCATCCCGCTTAGCCACATCAAATGAAATGTCTTTTGTTATAAGCACATCACTCTCCCCAACAGGTGATTCAATGTTAAGATTATCAACACATGATAAATCTACTGACTCCTTTTGCCCATCACTGCCATCAGGTTCAATATGTTGCAAATTATACCAGCTTTTGTATTTTCCAGAAGCTTTGCCTGCTCTACCTAAAGCCCTTGCTTTCTGTAGACCACCACCATCCTGCTTCATAAAGGTCACAGTTTGTCCCTTCTTAATCTTTACACCAGGCAGGGTTATCACAAACAATGTGATCTGTTTCCATTTGTGTCATACTAGGATGAATCATTTCTCCTGTATTTACCTCCCTGTCGCCGATTGTTTCCTGTTCGCTGTCTGTATTTTCTTCACTATCTGAGCTCACTGCTACATTGCTTAAACTGTTTTTTCCTTTTTTTTTTTGCCT
Source organism: Erpetoichthys calabaricus (assembly GCF_900747795.2). Taxonomy (NCBI): domain Eukaryota; kingdom Metazoa; phylum Chordata; class Cladistia; order Polypteriformes; family Polypteridae; genus Erpetoichthys; species Erpetoichthys calabaricus. Next base: position 323,482,505 of record NC_041394.2, read on the forward strand.
GTTGTCTTTCACAGTCTGCTCATCCTTAGATTCCTGATCCTGCGTGTTTATCTTACAGAGTCTGGATTGATGCACTCTTACAAGAATCCCCCCATGTCTTATAAACACCACAGCTCCATCCTGACCAATAACTACCCCTGGTCCCTTCCACTCTGGACAGTCCCCTCTTTTGTAATATACCTTGTCTCCGGTCACATTCATTTCATCAGTGGGCCTGAGCTGCTTACGTATTGCCCTTCTTATCCGCTCAGAAGACTCAGCTTCTGTGAATGCTTTCCTGGAAGCATGTAAGGCAGAAATATGTTCTCCCACTCTAGCACTCATAGTAGTGCCTTCTAAAGCAGGTGGTTTATCGACTATCAAAGAAGGAAGATTAGGATTTCGTCCAAACACCAACTGATACGGACTGTAGCCATGAATGTTTAACATACTGTTCTTAGCCATGAGGGCCCAAACAAGGGCAGTGTGCCAGTCACATCCATTCTCTCGTTTGACCTTCAGGATGATTTCAGTCAGTGTCTGATTATGTCTCTCGAGTAGTCTGTTGCTCCAGGGACTGTATCCTGCTGTTGTTCTTGTCTCGATGTTAAAATTCTCAGCCATGTCTCTGATCTCTTCACTATTGAATTCACCTCCGTTGTCGCTGTACAGCCTCTGAGGGGCGCCATGAACACTAATCCAAGTGTGAATGAAGGAGTTTACAATTTCAGATGACTTCTTTGTAGTCACAATGTTTCCAGCGCTGAACCATGTAAAGTGATCGATTATGTGAAGATACCACACACCTGGCTCTAACTCGTGTAGATCCACCGCCACGGTCTCGTTATACTCTGAAGCTAAAGGTAACCCCACAGCAGGCTTTGGCTTTGTCCTTTTGTACTTCTTGCATATTTCACAGTCATTTACTATTTGTTGTAGAATAGTACAGCATTCTTTGTCCTTATTTCCTGAACTATGAATAAGTCTCTGTAGTCTGTCTGCTGACGCATGACCAAACTGCTTATGGAGCTTCAGAAGGACTCTGTGTTTCTCATCTGTTGACATATTTTCTGTCACTGTAAGGACCTCCTCTTCACTTTGAGGTTTTTTAGCTTCTTTGTCTCTGATGTCTACACAGTAATGTCCAGAACTAGTAAATTCAAGAGGAATGGATTGTTTGAACATCACTGCACTGTCATTTTTCATGTCCAGAATGGTTCCTGCCTTCTTCAGTGATGTTTTACTTAGCAGAAGTGGAATGTCAACCTTGACAACTTCGGTTTCAATGTTGCATTTTGTCAGTCCTATTTTAGCTGGTAGTTTCACATTTCTTGTGGAATACACCAGATTCCCATCGCCAAACCGAAATGGTCTGCAACTTGGAGTTTCTGTTTGCATCAGTTGGTTCACTTGTTCTTGAGTGAGGCTGTCAATATAGTTTTCTAGCCATTTTTCCCCACACACAGTACGAGTACAAGCCGTGTCAATAATCGCCGATCCCAATGATTCAGTCATAAATATCTCAGCATCTGACATGGAGGCCTTTATGAACAATGTGATATTACACTCTTCTACATTTGCATCTTCAGTTATTCGCACTTGTTCAGTTTTCTTATGCGGACAGTCTTTAGCCCAATGAAATGTACACTGGCAAATAACACATCTGGATCTCTTACCAAACTTATCCAATGAATTAGTCCCCTGTAATGGCTGTTTTTGTAGTCCACTTTGCGACATCACGTTCCGTTTCCCTCTGCCTTGCGGTCTTTGTTCTGTGAAAAACGCAAATTCTTGGTTCACTTGTATTCCATTCAATGATCCTATAGTTTTCCTTCCAAAAATCCTCTTGAGAGCCGACTTCATGGAGGAGAACTTTAATTCTGTACAGGCCGTCAGAGCTAGCTGTCTGCTTTTTTCATCGAGGCAAGCCGTATCCAAAAGCTTAAAAGCCAACACAGCATCAGGAAGCGTCATATTATACTTTTTCATTCGGTTATAACGCTGTTCAAAGTCAATTATGTAGTCCGCCATGGAAACTGAACTGCTCTTCGTTATGCCATCAAAATAAGAATACGCTTCATATGCGCAATCCTTTTCCTCTTTTAGAAACACAGCGTCAAGCTTCGCCATTAACGTCGTCATACCGCTATCACTATCTAAATCTTCCGCAGGTATTTCCAATGCGGTTTCACGGGCTCTCCCTTCAAGCCCCAAAGCAACAGCAAGTGCTTGTTTCTGTCTGTCAAGGTCGGTAACTTGCGTCCAGACATTGATTTCATTTTTCCAGCACTCGTACGGTCTGGCTTCATCAAACTTCGGCGGGACTTTATAACTAGCTGCCATCCTTATCAACCATCCTCTGCTACCATGATAAACTGAAATAAACACGACGTTTAATTGTTGATAACATTTATTAGAGGCACTCAGCAGCTCTCTCGCTCCATCTTGCCCCAGAACACGCACACACAAAAAAAAACTCTTCCACGCCCCTTGCATAACCTCCGCCCCCCCCTTCTCCCGGAAGCACATACGCTGGGTTAAATAGTGCAGGTGAGATGTGATATATTAACAGTATGTTTTATCACTGCCGGATCAGACGGTGGTAGTGGCAGCTCCTCACCTACAGATATGCTGAATATCCTGAGATGATCAATATTTTGACACCAAATAAGATTAAGAGCATCTCCGACTATATGAGAAGGACCTATCTGTTTGCTATCCTTAGCAGGAATCCTTTTGTAATCTCTTCTGTAATTTCTTGCCAAAATAGTGTGACCAAAATGATGTGCCTCACTGTCCCTGATACTTTGTCTTTGTCTCAGCTATTTACATTGTACCACTCTTCTAAGATTTGGGCCTAACAAATCCCATTGAGAATGCAATAGTATTCCTAGTGTTTGGTTTGTATTTACATGTGTAGCATTTCTATATATGCAAACACAAATGTAATAACATATGCGAAGCAGAAATGTGTTCATTAGACATTGCCCAGACACCCTACTTTATGCTCAAAACAAACCTCTCTGCAAGGCCATTGGCAGCTGTATGTGGTTCCCACATGTGGTTTTGCATTTGCTGCCAGCCCTTTGCAACCAGCCACTTTATTTCTTGGTCCATCCTTGTCTACCAAACAAAACTCCTGGCCAATGCCTTCATCTTTACCTTCTTCAAGATGGTCCTTATGGAGCTCATTCTAGATTGTGGATCTCAGTTTGTTTGGGATAATGATCTTTGACACCCACAACAAATAGCTAGCATTTAAAGTGAGCTCATCTTTCCTTTCTTTGAAAGAAAGTTTGCCAAATTGAGCTTATGTTCAATTGTCCATGGGTTGCAAGAAGAACTTGTGACAAGGTCTTGTCACATCTTCTTTTATTCTGAACCATTTCAGCTGTAACAAGTAACCCTACCACATAGTTCATAGCAAATGCTATTTATCTAATACTTCCACATTGTTCTCACTGGTGTTTACAGCCTTCAAAGGGAGTCAAATTGTCTGCTTTTGCATGAGTTGATGTTTTATTGCATTCAGTTTTATAGCTATGGTACTCCAAGAATACAGTCCACTACTACATATGTACCACAACAGTTGTTGGAACATCCCATGGCAGACTGAAAATAGAGAACAATCATTGATGATCAGTAAATACAATAAATTCTCTACCAGCAGCCATAACACCTGAAGCTAAACATATTTGGGCACAGCCAGTACTTAGATGGGAGACCAACCAGGAAAGCTTTGGTTGCTGTTGGAGGAGGTGTTGGTAAGGCCAGCATTGGGTGCTTTCCCTGTTGTATGTTTCTGGATCCCAATGCCGCATCTCTATATGGCTAACTCTTTCTCTTTCACCCCTTCACCAGCTAATTGGTAGGGTGGGGTGAACATACTGCCACAAGAACGGCTGCTGTTGCATCATTTATGGGGATGGTACACATTGGTAGTGGTTGAAGTGGCTCCTTATTGTCTATGTAAAGTGCTTTGAAAAGTTAGAAGAGCACTATACAAATATAATTAATTACTAATTGTTATTATTATCACATTGAAACTGACTCCCCACTCTAGACTCAATGTCCCCTTGTCTATATGAACACAGTTTTTCTCAGCCTTGGACAGTGAACGAGATTCAAATGCAATAGGTTTTTTGTTGCCTTCATTCATTCCATGTGGTATTACTGCTCTGATGCCACATGTGAAATGTCAGAGGCCAGCTTTACTGGGAGAACAGGGTTAAAGTGCTTTAGTACTGGGTTTGAACTAACTTTTTTTCTTCTTGAAAAGCATGCTCACCATATCCATGTGAAGAAGTTGAGTAAGTGGGTGTAAAACTGTTGGTATTTGTACGTTAGACATAAATCAGTTATAGTATTTAATCAATTTCAGGAAATATCTTGGTTATAAAACATCTAGTAGTTGTGGAGCTTTCAGCACTGCCTGTTTTTTTTGCCCTGAGAATCTATTCTATATCCACAATAAGTAATGCTAGGCTTCAGAAACTCACATTACTCACAATTTGATCTCAGACCATAATTGTTCAACCCCTTTAAGAGTTTTTTAAGTTTTTGATTTGCTTCTTGTTATTACAGCGACTCTAATGTCTCTCAGCACTTCCTGCAAAACCTGGTCTATCGTATGTTGCTGTAACATAGGTGGTAAGAAGAAACTCCAAATATTAATCTATTACAGTAATAGAGTCCTGGAGGTGTATTAATTGTCAGAAGACCTAGGAATCTTCCTCCATCTTCATCTGCAGGTAGGCCTCAGCTAGGTCTGTTTATGATAAATTTTGTCTCTCTGAGTGATGGCAAAAATGTATTCTTTGTTTTTTTTTAATTATTTTATTTTATTTGAAAAAATTAGTATTGTATACAATCAAGTCAAACTTACAGAAGAAATGTCTTTATAAAACTAGGAAAACAAAAATGAAGAAAAAAAAACCCCAAATATTTCAGAAAGTTAAAATAAAAAAGTAGCAAAAAAGAATTCAACCCCCCCAAAGCAAAAATGTCTTCAGTTGTTGGTAAATGATACTGTTCTGCCTGCAGCAATGGGTCAATAATGACTGTAAGGTTTTTACGTCATCTAAATGATCCATTTCTCTTTGTCACAGGAACTACTGATGTGACCCATAGGCTCCAGTCAACTTTTGACAATGTACCATCTGCATTCGTGCGATTAAGCTCATTTTCTGCTAGCTGTCGCATAACATACAATATTGGTTGTGCTTAATAAAAGCATGGAGTGGCCCCTTCTTTATGCAGAACATTTCCTTTTCTCTTTTGCAATGTACCTATGCACTGGGTGCAGCTTCCTCCAGGATTTTATCTAAACTTCTCTCAACAGAGGGTGGCACAACAGGAGCTACTTGTAGACTATTTAAAGTTCCCTTTTAAGTTTTATTTCTCTTAACTAGTTGCACACCTACAGGGATGCACCTCCTCTCTTAATAATGTACAAGTCCAATAAATCTTTTTGATTATTGTACTTGGCTGTCACAGGCACTAGTACCCCTGGAGGCTCACTTTTCTTACTTGTGTAATTTTTTTTTTCTGGATGGTGGATTTAACATTTCTATTTTAAAAACCATTCAATATTGCTTCTGTGACATCACAGACACTGCTGATCTAGCAACCAAATTCATTTTTCACTGTTTTACCATCTAACTCAGATGTAATTCAGATGGCTTCTCTCTGCCCCGAACATTAATTAGCTCTAAGGTGGCAAATGAATCTTCATGTTCAATCGAAGATGCCTCTTTTATATTATGTACATTTTACTTCCTTTTATCTTCCTAGCATGGCAAACCCATTTACATGTACTTATGTGGCTGATGCCTTTATCCAAGGTGACTCACAACATTTGAGATACAATTGGTTCTGTTTCTTTTCGTTTTCCAAATGAAGCACAGGCAGGTGAAGTGACTTGCTCAGTGTCACACAGTGTCAGTAGCAGGATTTGAACCCACAACCTCAGGGTTTGAAGTCTAAAGGCTTAACTACTACATCACACTGCCTGTCTACCCTTTAGACGTGTTTGGTCTTGTGGCATTTTCCACACTCGTTTTTAAATGGCGTGTCACACCCACGGCAATGACGGTAACACAATCTTGGTACTGCACACTTCTGTATGAGTTGGCAATGCTGCCATCTTATTCATGCTGCCAGGTTTTGCTCCAATATGTAATTCCGAAGCATCTTCAGCTGCTGTTTCCTCAGAGACGACCTCCATAGCTTGCTGGAAGGTCAGACCTGCTTCTGACAACAGTTTATTTTGAATTCCTTTATTTGGAAAGCTACATACTAATGCATCATTTAATACATTTCCAAACTTGACAGTGCTAGGATAGTTTTTTTTAGTTTAACAATGTACTATAAGTAGCAATTGACTTGTCTTTATTTTGATAACACTTATACAATACAATACAATTTATTTTCATATAGCCCAAAATCACACAAGTGCCACAATGGGCTTTAACAGGCCCTGCCTCTTGACAGCCCCCCAGCCTTGACTCTCTAAGAAGACAAGGAAAAGCTCCCAAAAAAACCCTAGTAGCGAAAAAAAAGGGAAGAAACCTTGGGAAAGGCAGTTCAGAGAGAGACCCCTTTTCAGGTAGGTTGGGCGTCAGTGGGTGTCAAAAAGAAGGGGGTCAATACAATACAATACACAGAACAGAACAAATCCTCAATACAGCTGTGGGATATGGCCGGCCATTTATCCCGGCCAATACTCTCAGGCCGCTAGATGGAGCCCTCCATGCAACTTGGAGATGCCCCAAATTCCAGCAGGGCATCATGGACTATGGAGTTTTAATACACAGCCCTGCTGGATAACGTCTGGGCTGCCAGGGGACGCTGCAGGGAAACACAGACAAGTTTATTTTCCATACAGCCCGGAAGTAAATCCTAGTCACATGGTTGGAAGAAATACAGTGCTTCCGGGCTGATGAAGAAAAGAAGTTTTTACCTGACACGGAAGTGATAGAAAGTCACATGGACTGAGGGACAGAAACACTTCCGGGTCACGGACTATAAAAGGATTGTGGGAGATCCCAGACGGCGAGCTGAGTTGGGAGGCAGGGTGGCTAAGTGTCTGGGAGTGGAGGATTGAGTATTGTTATTTGATTATTGATTTGTTATTGAGTATAGTGGAGTGGTGGTGCATTGTGCACTTATTATTATAATAAATATTCATTTTGACTTTTATCTGGTGTCTGACGTCTGGTCTGAGGGTTCAAGGGGTCACGGGGACCCTTTAAACTGTCACACAGCATAAAATTTAAAATTTTACAAGTACGGAGCAGAATTTAACATTAGATGATATCACATAATATGATTTGGATTTGTTTAGAGTCCTGGAGACCTCAGCCATCAGGCTGCCTCCCCCATTTTGCCAGTGCTAGGCCAGCCAATCCGATGAAAGGACCCCTCTACCCCACGATTCCTGTGATCCTCCATCAGGAATGACTTTACCTTAGGCAGGCAAAACAACTTGGTTGGTGGGCCGTGGTACCAAGTGCCACATTTGAGTACCAAGAAGAGAAACAGAATAGGTGAGGGTTAGTAACAAATTCTAACTATCATGTTACTTATGTTTTAGTGCTAATGACTAACAACAGTTAATAAGCAGCTTTAGTCAGGATACGCTAAACTGAAGTAGTGAGTCTTCAAGCAGGATTTACTGTAAAAGCTGAGGCCGAATGGGGCATCTCTTATAGTAGCAGGCAGATCATTCCACAGTTTAGGGGCCCTGTAACTAAAAGCTCAACCTCCCACTGTTATTTTATTAATCCTTGGAATCATAAGCAGACGGGCATCTTGAGATCTTAATGTGCGCTCTGGTTTGTAAGTCATGATAAGTTCAGACAAGCCGGACCTTGCCCATTTAATGCTTTATATGTTAAAAGGAAGATTTTGAAATCTGCCCTAAACTTAATCGGGAGCCAGTGTAAGGATTTAAGAACTGGAGTTATGTGTTCGCATTTTCTTGTTCTTGTAATAATTCTTGCAGCAGCATTTTGGATTAACTGGAGGCTGTATAATGAACAGTTTGAACATCCAGTGAACACCGCATTGCAGTAGTCATTCCTACTAGAAATAAATGCATGAATTAATTTCTCAGAATCCTGTTTATTTAGAAATCGCCTTAATTTCCCAACATTTTTAAGACGGAAGAAACATGATTTGGACAACCTTGTAATATGTGCTTTAAATGACATGCTAGAGTCAAAGATAACTCCTAGATTGCGGGCTGATTCAGTAAAATTAATGGGGATTCCAACTGAGTTAAATAATGACAAAATATTGTTGTGATCAGTGTCATTCCCTCCAACAATTAACATCTCTGTTTTATCTGTGTTTAAAGACAAGTAGTTCTCATCCATCCACTCCTTTAATTCACTAACACAACTAATTACAGATAACATCGGAGAAACTTAATTTGATCTAAAAGAAAGTTATAACTGGGTGTCATCTGCATACGAGTGAAAATTAATATTATGTTTCCTAATGAGAGATCCCAGTGGAAGCATGTAAAGTGAAAACAGTAAAGGTCCCAGTACTGAGCCCTGCGGGACACCATATCTCAATTCTGTATATAATGATGGAGTACTGTCAGCACATTTCTGTACATATTGGAATTGATTTGATAAATAAGAACTAAATAAAGCGATCACAGTGCCTATAAGCCCAACATCATTTTCTAGCCTGTGTAGTAAAATAGAATGGTCAATGGTGTCAAATGCTGCACTTAAGTCTAACAACATAATTACAGTGGAGTTTCCTTCATCAGATGATATCAGAATGTTGTTTACAACCCGTGTTAGTGCCGTTTCTGTACTATGACCAGTGCGGAAACCAGACTGGAATTTCTCAAATAAATTGTAATGCGTAAGGTGTGACTGAAGCTGATTGGCGACTACTTTTTCTAGTATTTTAGAGAGAAAGGGTAAATTTGAAATTGGCCTATAATTATTTAGTATGTGTGGGTTTAGGTCTGACTTTTTAAGTAATGGTTTAATGACTGACACTTTTAGTGCATCAGGTACTGTACCATGCAATAATGAACTATTGATAATGTTTAGAATAGGCGCTGCAAGAACATCTATTGCACTTTTTACTAGTTTTGTTGGCACTGGATCTAGGGAACAAATAGTGGGTTTCATTTTAGAAATTAAAGTTAAGACTTCCTGCTCAGTTACAGGATTCAAATTACTAAAGTGCTGAATGCAATGTGAGACAGGGTCTGCTAAGCTAGTATGCAGTTTGTACTGTGATGCTGAGATCTGGTATCTTATATTTTTAATTTTCTCATTGAAGAAGTTCATAAAGTCTGTACTGCTAATATCTGTTGGTATTTTGCACTGTAGATCTGAATTCCCATTTGTTGATTTAGCAATTGTTCTAAACAGTACCCGAGGATTTTTATTATTGCTATCTATTATTGTAGAATAGTATTCTGAGCAAGCTTTAAAGAGAGCTTTTTAAATTTTTTAACACTCTCCGTCCACGCAATTTGAAAGACATGTAGCTTTGTTGTTCTCCATCTGCGCTCCAGTTTTCGACACTCTAATTTAACAGCTCGAGTGTTTTCATTAAACCAGGGAGAGTTTCTATGTGCTTTGATCACTTTTGTTTTAAGGGGAGCCACTGTGTCCAGAGCATCTCTCAAGGTCACATTATAATGTGATGTTAGCTGATCTAAATTGTTTTCCACGTTTACATTTGATGTTAACTGATCTAAATGGTTTTCCACAAATACACTCGACTTACTCAAAGTATCTATAAATTTTGAAGCAGAATTACAATCTAGATATCGCACTTTCTTTGTTTTAATCTGTGCGTGCGTTGGCAAGGGCAGGACTAAATCAAATGTAATTAAGTAGTGATCGGAAATAACTTCATTTAATGGAGTAATATTTAAATTTTGAATTTCAACTTTGTAAGTTATAATTAAATCTAATGTGTGGTTATGATTATGAGTTGGACCGTTGACAATCTGACAAAATCCTACTGAATTTAACAAATAAGTAAAACATTTGCTAAAAGTGTCAGTTTCCACATCAATGTGTACATTAAAATCCCCCATCAGTACTACGTGATCATAATTTATAGCCAAATCAGATAGAAGGTTGCTAAATTCAGTCATGAACAATGAATATGGCCGTGGTGGTCTATAGACTAGCACTATAATTGTGTTGGAATCTGTTTTAATATTTAAAATGAATGCCTCAAAGGATGTAAAGTTGCCTAAATTTTTAGACGTGATTTGCATTTTGTTACAATGAATTTTTCCAAGGCCTCCTCCTTGACCAGAATCTCTAGACTTATGAAGGAACGAGTATCTATCTGGTGACACCTCAGCTAGGGGAACAGTGTCACATTTACTAAGCCAGGTTTCAGTGAGAAGACACAGATCAGATTTTTTACTTAATATAATATCATTTACCAAAACAGCTTTACTGCCAAGAGAGCGAATGTTCAATAAGCAGCATTTAAAACTGCATGCTTCTTTCTGAACTGCTGATATATTTTTTGTTTTAATTTGAAGTACATTTCTATTACAGCAGCCCCTGGTGGAGGGTCTGGTTTTATCCCTTGGTCTAATTATACACCTTATTTTTTGGTTATCAAGTAATTTAAGGTTTGCATCAAGACTAAATTTACTGGATGCCCCACAACAGGGATTATGGATAACAGCTTCAAGATAGTAACAGGTGGTATAAACAACAGCCTGTGATTTAAGATCACATGACTGTGGCCTGGATGGTATTCTAATTAGTCAGCCAGGCAGTTTTGCTGCCATATTTTGGAATAATACATAAGATCCCCTCCAGTTAAGATGAAGACCATCTCTTCTGAAAAATCCAGGCCTTTCCCAAAAACATCCCAATTGTTCACAAATGCTATGCTTTTATTTGCACACCAAGTTTCTATCCAGCAGTGAAGGGAATTCAATCTGCTATAAATCACATCCCCTCTATATAACCTTGGTAAGGGGCCAGATACAATTAAATTCCGACATTTTCTTTTAGCTTTGGTGCATAGAGAGATGAAGTTCCTATTTAATACCTCAGATTGCTGTAAATAAATATTATTAGAGCTGACATGCAGCAATAAGGTAGATAATTCATTGTCGATGACACTGTCCAATGCGGCCTCTATGTCATAAATCTTGGCCCGGGCGAGGCATTTAACATTAACTGCTGGTTTAACATAATTTTGGAATTCTAACATTCCGCACTATGGAATCGCCAATTATGAGTACTTTCTTATTCTCAGTTTCCACAGGCGCGCTGCAGAGTGCTGAGAATCTCTCCTGGGTCTGAATTGGTGACCTGGGTGCCAAGTGACTAAATTTTGGCTTCTTAGACCCCTGTCTTACTGTTACCCACTCGCCCTGTGGCTGAATTGGTGCTGCTGACTTCAGCCACACACTGACTACAGTGGGACCTGGAGAGACTGAAGCCGAATCAGAAGTAGCCGAATTGTCTAAACAAACCGATTCGATCCAATTTTCAGTTTGCCTAATTGCTATCACTTGAAACCTAAAGCACTCCACTCTCAGCAACAAATAATTTTGCATAATTTTAACAATTTCAGCAAAACTTTTGTTATTTGGTTTCAGTTAAACTATGCTGCTGACAGGGCTTGATAAAAAACCCCACAGGGTGTCGAACTTCCAAAGGCCCTTCAGCTCACCTCACCTCACCACCACCACTGAACACACACACATACACTCACACGTTATGTGACATGACTCACATGTGACAACAATAAATCAGGTAGAAGCAATGAAGTAAAAAGAAAAGTACAAAATGTTATATCAGGACAACTTCACCTTCCTTTTTGGTTCATTAGTTCATTAATGCATAAAAATGAATGTAACAGACCAAATGATGAGTGCAAAAACACAACTGTGGCAAATCAACTTTTTTTCTGATAGTAAAGTTAAAAAACATTTCATTAAGGATTTTATAAAAGCCTATTACACTTTGTGGTGAAAAGGTGATATGTGACTGAGTGCTTTGGTTTTGCATTTTTGCACTAAATAAAATAAAACACCAGTAAATGGGATGCTTCATTTGAGTTTGGCATTATTTTCCACATCCTTCCATACTGATTTTCATGTCTATGTCGCCGTTATTGGGACTCCATAGAACTGGATGGTGCATTGCTGCTAAACCTGCCAGATTTCTATCACTTCACTCCTGATTATTATTTTTTTTTTTTGTGTAAATATCAGATATACTGTATTTTCTTACCAGAACAGTGTCTTATGCCTCGTATGTCTTTTTTTATTTTCACTGCACCATTGTGCTTGCTTTTTAAATGCTTGGCCATTGCCACATTTTGTTTTTTTCCTGGCGCGCTAACACATCAAATGTACAATCTCATAAAAGTGACCTATTATACACCTGCTCTGATCCTTCCCACTCATATGAACTAACAAAGACTCCAATTTTTCTTTTAAAAGGTTTCTGTTTCAGATTGAGTACGTTTATAACTGTGATGATCAAAGTGGGGTAGGATTGTGTGCTGGACAGTGGATTGCTGTAAATACTGAACTGATGGTTATAAAGTGGACTTCTCCTGATATTAGAAGTTTTCCTTTTGACTTTTGTTTTGCGTGGAGAATGACTGCTTGTCCTGGTAGATGAATTCCCAATATAGAAAAAGAGGTTAAAAGATTTTAAAGTAAAGGCAGAAAATGTTGTTACTGTGTTGATGGTGTGCTGACTTTCAGCATTGTAGGCCAGTCTTGATATTTTCAAGCATAACATACTAGTTTGCATAATAAGATTAATTAAAGATTCTTTAATAGTTCAGATCTTATAGTTAACTTAGTAGGGAGTATATAGATTAGTGCGGCAGTTACACTGATTCAGAAATTCAGGTTCAATAACGTTATTATTCTTTTGTATTTTTCCATGTTCATGTTAGTTTCCACTGGTTACGCTAATTTTCTTGCAAATCCCAAAGAGTAACACAATACTTTTAATTGAATGTAATCAAATATCACACTGAAGACAACTTAACAGTACTTCCATATATTGCAATTTCTAGAAAACACTTGGCAATTTAAGAAGCATAAGGTGTTTCGAACCATTCAGTCTTTCAACCTCCTTTGGGTAGTTAATTGCTAAGTTCTCACAATGTCTCACCTACATACCTTTTTAAAAGTTTCTGCCTCATAATTATAATAAAAATACTTTCTCTACCTCTAGGCATGCTTATTTTTTTTTTTTTACGCATCCAGCAATTCTCAATTAAAAGAACAATTTTCTTCCACAAATTACCAGAGTAGGGGCGTTTTGAAGAATTAAATGTTGAAACTCTCAACGCTCTCAGCTAACAGAAGAAGTAATTTCTTTAGTTCACCTAAAGACAGAGTTATATTTCATTTGGGATTTACAGGCAGTCTCACCTTTCTTTTTCCCAGTTCCCTTTTATATCTATTTAGGGCCGGGCTGGTTCTCATTCTACCTTCAGTTAATGTTGAGAAAACAAAATAAATGACTTTAGGAAGTCCTGCACTAACCTCATTCTACTCTACATCAATGGGAGTATTGTCGACAGCACCAAATGTCTGGGTATCCACATTGTGGATCATCTTGCTTAATCCCTAAATACAACCTCTACAGCTAAGAAGGTGCATCAGTGACTGGATTTTCTTTGTATACTAAAGAGAGCTAGTCTTTCGTGATCTATCCTCACTGCTTTTTACAGATGCAATATTGAAGTTGTGCTGTCTAACTGTATTACTGTTAGACATTACTGTTAGGTATTACTGTATGGCTCAGGAACTAGCTCTACCTTCCCTGCAGGACATCTTCCACAAATGCTACATCTATAGCACTATATCTTTAGTGGTGAAGTACTGTTCAGTCCCTTTTATGTACAAACTCCTGTCTTCTGTGGCACAATCAAATGATTCAATTTTATGTAAGTAGACCATATTGCAACTCTAGTCACTCGGGCAGCAATACATCTTACAGGCTGTACCAGCAACTCAAGTCAAATCAACCTTTATTGTCATTCCACAAGCATGTACATGAAAACAATGCAACATGCAGTGAAAAAGTGAGAAATGAAAACATGCATACATCATACAAGAGAAGAAGTCATGAAAAACACAACCAAAGAACCATAGAAATTATATTGTTGCATCCAGATTGTTGTTTCCAGCATACAGGGTTGCACACAATTTAAGCTGGTAAGGTCTGAGCAAATAAATATTTTTATTTTGGTACTTGAAGGAGTAGCACTCAAAATGTATTAAAAACGGAAGCCCTTATTCAAACACACAGTAAGTGGGTAACTCTCGTGTTACCTCTGTTTCTGCAGCTCCATTTCTTGAGCTTAGAAGAACTCATAGGTATCTTCATTGAGAGGATTTGTCTGCAGGGAGAAGGACATAGCAGGGGCTGAGACCAGGTCAGATGTAGTCTGCACAGAACAGAGAGAGAAAAGAACAACAGGTGAGTAAATTGGCTATAAAGACTTGTATCAACGTGCGATGAGTGCTTTACACGGTACAGCGGTAGCTGATCCCACACTTAGCACTCTGAGGCTGTGTTTCTTTTGCATCAGAATGCTTTATAGAAGACTGTAGGTCAATCTGAGGGGGTGTTGCTTATGCATTAGAATGGAGAGCTGCACCAGCATGAACACTCACAGTATATGTTAAATCACAACTAGGGCTAGCTCAGGTAACCAGGGCTAGACATTTCTATTTACTAAGAATTCTGACAGCTTGCTTTATGAAGCTATTGCACAGTCTGATAAGTATAGAAGAAGCTTCTATACCACTTGCTAGATGGTAAAAGACCAAAGAGTCCATGGAACAGATGAGAATAGTCCTTCACAATGCTGCAGGTACTAAGAATGGAGTGGTTGTGGAAGATGTTCTGCAGGGAAGGTAGAACCTCTCAGATCACCAACTCAGCTGCCTTCACTCTCCACTGATGAGTATTTTGGTCAGATATATTGCAGTTTCCAAATCATACAATAATACAGTTAGACATCTGTAGAAAGTAGTGGGGTAGGCAGGGGCACACTAGCTCTCTTTAATCCCTAAAGAAAACGCAGTCACTGAAGCAAATTCTTGGCTATAGGGGTGGTATTTAGGGACCAAATAAGATCACCCATAATGTGGACGCCCAAAAATCTGGTGCACTCAACAACAGACCCATTGATGTAGGGAGGAGTGGGGTCAAAATTAACAGAGAGAAGAATGAGTCCTGCTCTGGCCCTAAACGTCTATACAGTAAAAGGGAACTGGAGAAAAGTAAGGCGAGTTCGCCTGTGGGTCCCAAATGAAATAGAAGTCTGAATTTATGTGAACTAAAGAAGCTACTTCTTCTGTTAACTGATAGCTTTAAGTGTTTCAACATTTAATTCATCAGAAGGCCCCTATTCTGCTAATCGGCGGAGGGAACATGTTCTGATAATTGAGAATGGCTTGATGTGTAAAAAAAAATAAATAAATGTATCCAGCATGCCTAGAGCTAGAGAATGTATTTTTATTACAATTATGAAGCAGAAACTTTTAAAAAGGTATGTAGGTGAAATATTGCAAGAACTTAGAAATTAACTACCCAAAGGAGGTTGATAGAATGAATAGTTTGTTTCTTAATTTGCCAAGAGCTTCCAAGAAATTGCAATACATATGAGCACTCTTAAATTGTCTTCAGTGTGATATATGAATACATTCAATTAAAAAGTAATCTTTGGGATTTGCAAGAAATTTAGGGTGACCAGAGAAAAGTAACATGAACATGGAAATAAATAAAAAGAGAAAGTTTGTGAACCTGAATTCCTGGGTCAGTCAAACTGCCATAGCTAACCTGTATGCTTCTTAGTAAATTAATTATAAGATCTAAACTTCCTTGCTATGAAAGCAGCTTTGATTCATCTTATTATGCAAACTGTTATGTTATCCTAAATGAAAATACCAAAAACTGACCTACAATACTGAAAGACAACACGCTATCAACACAGTAACTATATTGTCCACATTTCATTTAAAAGCTTCTAACCTCCTTTTCTAGCATTGGGAATTTATCTACCAGAGCCAGCAACCATTCTCCACACATAACAATAGGCAACAAAATACATGCAAAAATATTTTTTTCTGGGCATTAGGTCTCGTTTCATTTTAAGAAACCAGTAATGTTGCTTTTGAGTTAAGAACAATTGCGACTCCTGAGAATGTTTGATGTATTTCTCTTGGGCAAGTCTCTGCTTTAAAAATGAACAAGGGAAGCCTAAAGTTAGCCTTTTTTATCAAAGAAGCTCATGGAACTGTAAAAGCTTTAATCCCCAAAGCATTTCAGTCTGTTAGATTTTTGTGGATGATATACTACTTTGAAAGTGAAGTGTGGTAATCATGTGGTCCATTAAATTAGATGCAAATTATACATAATTAGTCATGATTACAAAGGGACTTCAATGTGTGCTTTTCAGACTTTCTAAAACACCTTAAGGGATGTCTTTATCATGATAAAATGATTTCTTTCTACAGATGTTTTTAATGTTCTTTATAGTTAATATCCTATTCTTTTATCTACCATAACTGTACTAAGTCTGCAGAGGAGTTGATGTCATTATTATATATATCAAAGCTGTAACCTCTACTACAGAACCAATATCACATAAGGCAAAATATCTTAAAAAGAGCATCACTATGGGCAGAAAGAATTTGTTTAGAAGTGCTTTTCACTTTATATACCATCATTTATGGCTAAAATTCTCATAAATCATATAGTGACTACAGTACAATTGTTTACATCTCTATTAAATAAGAATACAGATCAACCAATTAGTCTTTGCCAAGGAGTAAAGTTTATTACAGTTCTACCTGAAGGAACCGAAACTGAATAGATCAATAAATAAATAACTTCATGTAAGTACAGTGCAGCTGCTTTAATAGGATAATGGATCATAGATTTACTAAGTCGCCTTAGTAGATAGAAAAACAAAAGATAATTGGACAATGAGCATATCTTTGGAAGTCATAGGAAGGGCATTTAGACGCCAAACAGGAAGCACATCTTTAAGCAAGAGGTATGGGAAATGTTTATTTGTTTACTAAAGTAATGTACTTAATGGCCTTTAAAACTGGTTGGAAAAGGTTTTGAGACAACTGAACTATTGTAATGAGTATCCTAAAGCCAGTGGCACATCACACAAACATGGTAGCTACAGTTGCTGCTATTGTCACATCAGGATATCAGATTACACAACTGAACATTGCAGAGATGAATTTCCATCACAGTTTCATATTTCCAAAGCTTGTTGCATTCTGACAGCTAATAACATAACATACTGTCTGACAGTGCCTGTGTTGTACGAAGGCTTTCCTGGTGTTCTGCCTCTGAAGTGACAGGTCAGCTTTTTCATAGAAATACTAGGAGATACACGTAAAAAGCAAAAGAAATAAAAAGATAAACAGTGACCAAAACACAGGTGTGAGGCAAGGATCAAAGTCAAAAAACAAAAAGAAATCAAAACCAAAAAAGACGCAGAGAAAACATTAGCACTTAGAACTTTTTTTAAGGTATTGCATATGCAGATCGGATAAACAAATGAGCTCCTAGCTGACCTTTTATCCTGTCATGTCAATGAACTAGAGGTTGTGACATTGTAGACCCGGCTACTAGAAACATGGGACAAGACCCTATTGATATACACAAAATTCAACATTGAAGACAATAAAAATATCAATTTTAATTTAAAAGAGAGCACAAACTCAAAAATGAAACCTGACCATGACACCTGGTATAAAGTGTTCAAATGCACTATCAGCCCCTTTTTTTCTTGTTCCACTCCATTATAGTACACGAGATATCAGAATGACAAGCCTGTTTGAGTGGTCCAAAACACCCACAATTCTTTATTTCTTGTGCCTGCAAGTTATGCATTCTGGGTGAGCACTCACTGGTTGTCAGCTCTCACGCACAAACAATCCACTGGTACGACTTGCTTGATTTTGTCAAGGCAAGTCACATGGTGAGGGAGTCAAACTGCATGGTTGGTTGTCATGGGAGCATGCCAGGACTGCCAAGCGATTCGCTAAGATTACGTAAATGAGTCTGGGACTGAAAAACATTGCAACAATTACAGTATGTAGTGATGGCAACTTAAGACAAGGCTGTTGCAATCATAGCAAAATTAATAATAGTGTACCCAAATCTTCTGTCCAATGCAAAAGTTATTACTTTTTAAATATATTTTATACCACCATCTTTAACATTTTAACATATTTAAAAATAAAGATGATTTTTAAATATGAAGATATTAAAAATAATTAATGTATTCCAATTTTGTTTATTCTAATTGAATACTGCAATGTGTTATTCACAGGATGTTCAACCCTTTTCTGTATTCAGCTTCTGCTGAAAGAATTATTACTAGAACTAGAAGGTTTCAACACATAACTCCTGTTCTTAAGTTGTTATAATTGCTTCCAGTTGAGCTGAGACCTGATTTCAAAATCAATCTTACATTTAAATCTTTACGTTTCCTACACCCTACTTACCTATCTAAACTTTTCATAACCACTATCCAGAACACGCACATCACAATCAGAAGATCCCACTACTGTCACTGTGTGACCATGAGCTAGTCACTTCACTTTTCTGTGCTCCAACTGGAAAAAAACAAAAGAAATGTAATCAATTATATCTTTTAAATATTGTAAGTCACCTTGGCTAAAGCTGTCTGGTCTGCTGTCAGTCAAAAACAAGCATACAGGTTAAAAGTGGCTAACCAGGAAGTGAAGTCAATAGGCTGGTGTGGGATATGGGCAGCCGTTTATCCCGGCCAATACCCCCACGTCGCCAGATGGAGCCCTCCCGGCAACATGGAGGTGCCTCGAGTTCCAGCAGGGCATCATGGACCTTGGAGTTTTCCTTCACAGCCCTGCTGGATACCGTGGGGGGCGCAAGGGGACACTGCAGGGACGCCCAGGGATTTATACTTTCCTTATAGCCCGGAAGTATTTCCAAGTCATGGAATGGAAGAAATGATATACTTCTGGGCTAAAGAAAAAGGAAAAGTTTTTATCTGACCCGGAAGCGATAGAAAGTCATATGGACTGAGGGACAGAAACACTTCTGGGTCAAGGACTATAAAGGATTCTAGGAAACCCCAGCGAATCGAGCCGAGTTGGGAGGAAGGGTGACTGAGCTGCTGGGAGGTGTGGAGGATTATTGATTGTGTATTGTGATTATTGTTTATGAATATAGTGAAGGTGGAGGTGCTTGTGCACATTATTATAATTAATAAAGTCAACATTTGGACTTTTATCTGATGTCTGGTGTCTGATCTGAGGGTTCAAGGGGACGATAGGGCCCCCTATCTGTCACACTGGCAAGGATGAAAAGCAGGTACACAGTAGATCTGGTGAGAGAACCAAAGGGGAAGGCAAACTTATAATTCAAAAAAGAAAACAAAGTTGGGTCAAAACCAGAAAATAAACACAAGCAATTTCTGTACACAGTTTCTAAAGGTATTTACAAAGTCGGAGAGCGAATGTTTCACTAGGACGCTATTTATACCAATGCAGACTTGATGCAGGTGCATGACTACCGCAGGGCATGACATCCGCAGGATGCGACCCTGATAAACACTGAAACATCAATACAATAATGATTATTAACTTTCACAAAATAACACATACAATTGAAATTCTTAACCAAAAAAGTTTTATGATAATAAATAAATAACATTATTACGAGGTAAACCCTATTTAAGGAAAATGTATCATTCAAGGAAAAATTAAAAATAAATGTGGTTCATGACAGCATCAGCCAGACAATAAGTAATAATAAAAAGAGGCTGGTCTATTACAGATTTCAAAGATTAATATAACAAATGAGGTTGAAATTCTAGCTATAGGGCCCCAAAGCTGCGGTTTAATCTACCTGCTTGTGTAAAAGACGGCCCTTGAGTCTCAGCTATTGATTCCAGGTTGAAGACTCACTATTTCACTCTAGCCTACCCTGACTTGAGCTTCTTGTTAACTATTTATATTGCATCTCTATCTGTCATTTGTACATACATGTAAATATAAGTATTACGGTCTAATTATGAACTACTTCTGACACTTCTCTGTTCTGCTTCTCTTCTTGGCATCCTACTTTCAAGCTATTCTCCTGCACACCAGAAATACTTAGGAGTCCTGTAGTCCAGGGGTCCCCAACCACCGGTCCGCGACCCACTACCGGGCCGCAGCCGTCTGACAGCCGGGCCGCGAGAGAACTGCTGGCAACGGAGACTCACTCAGACTTTTCAGAACGCTTGGTGGGCGGGGCTTTGCAGCGGCGCAGAGAAAGGAGAGAGACCGAGGTGAGAGAGTATTACAACAAAGTATTGTTATGGTCCCGACAGTTTCCCCATATGACACGAGTCTATAGAAATCGCGTTACTACGAAGTACATTCAGCAGATGCTTTCATTACAACAAAGTGACCTTGAAATGCCTGAATGAATCATCCACAGAGCAGTTAGATCTGTGGTCGCAGCTCAGATGTGCACGTTTGCACAATGATCCCCAAACAGAAACATTGTAAAAAAAATTCTTTCCTCGTACTGTTTTTTTTTTTTTGCTGTTTTTGTTTTCTGTGGTTTTCAGTGATACCTTTTGCTTATTGCTTGTCAACATTTGAAAAACATCCATTGGAATTTAACTCATTGTCACCTTCCTATAGAAACGGCAGACACGAAAAAAAACGATAACAGTGTTAATGTTTGTGATGTCCAATCTGTTGGAATGGCAAATGCAAAGCATAGGTCTTTGTTATATGCAAAAAAAGAAGAAATGTAAATTGTGTATAAAACTGCCCCCCCCAACTCAACAGCCAGCCCCCTCCCCCCCCCCCTCCCCGACCGGTCCGTGGAAAAATTTGCATCTAATAACGTGGTCCTTGCTGTCAAAAAGGTTGGGGACCACTGCTGAAGTCCAAAGATCAATCTAGGGATGAAAGGATTCTGTGTTCTCATTACACTTCAATGACCCCAAGAGTTTTATGATCTGGAGATTTGTGGTCCAAATAGGGGTACCCTTGTGCACTGTGACTGAAATAAAAGGTGTATCAGTATAGCTAAAATGATACAGACAGCAAACCTACAGTATACTGTAATACTGCTGAATGTTCAGGAGGATGTGTGTGGCCAGAACTACAACTGGATCTGGTAGGCAGCTAAAAGGACCAAAAGAAGGTAATTCCACGTCAAGCCAGTGGGTGGTGGGGTGAAGTAAACCTCTTTCGTTTATTCCGGCAAACCAAACTAGAGAAATTGTGGACAGACCTGAGGACGTTGCTTCCAGTTCTGCCCCCATTTATGTCACTTCCGGTTCCAATGATGTTACTTCCGGTTACCTGCCTTAAATACTAGTCAATTTCCGCTTGTGAGCTCAGTTCTGTTTTGGACTCAACCTGTACACAACTGTACTACAAATTTTCAACTCTTTTGCAGCCTTATTCAAGTATACGGATGGCTGCCCCAAACCTTTTCCTGTATCAAGGCGTTTACTTTCACACTGTGGACCCCCCAAGTGATTTGTTTTCTCTTGGGATGTTTCTAAGTTGAGTTGATTTTCCTGTCCTCTGTTGTCACTAGGCCATATCTCAATGATAATATTAATGGACATACTGAGTGTTATTAGGATCTTTTTTTTTTCTTCATCAATTTAAAATTGCTTGTTTTATTGTCAGTTTAACATGATCGATTAACAATAGTGGAAAAATCTCTGAGTTTCTTACACAAGGCTTCAGACAATGAGAGCATTCCAATACAGTATACAGTGCATCTAGAAAGTATTCACAGCGCATCACTTTTTCCACATTTTGTTATGTTACAGCCTTATTCCAAAATGGATTAAATTCTTTTTTTCCCTCAGAATTCTACACACAACACCCCATAATGACAACGTGAAAAACGTTTACTTGAGGTTTTTGCAAATTTATTAAAAATAAAAAAAATGAGAAAGCACATGTACATAAGTATTCACAGCCTTTGCCGTGAACCTCGAAATTGAGGTCAGGTGCATCCTGTTTCCCCTGATCATCCTTGAGATGTTTCTGCAGCTTAATTGGAGTCCACCTGTGGTAAATTCAGTTGACTGGACATGATTTGGAAAGGCACACACCTGTCTATATAAAGTCCCACAGTTGACAGTTCATGTCAGAGCACAAATCAAGCATGAAGTCAAAGGAATTGTCTGTAGACCTCTGAGACAGGATTGGGGGAAAATCTGGGGAAGGTTACAGAAAAATTTCTGCTGCTTTGAAGGTCCCAATGAGCACAGTGGCCTCCATCATCCATAAGTGGAAGAAGATCGAAACCACCAGGACTCTTCCTAGAGCTGGCCGGCCATCTAAACTGAGCGATCGGGGGAGAAGGGCCTTAGTCAGGGAGGTGACCAAGAACCCGATGGTCACTCTGTCAGAGCTCCAGAGGTCCTCTGTGGAGAGAGGAGAACCTTCCAGAAGGACAACCATCTCTGCAGCAATCCACCAACCAGGCCTGTATGGTAGAGTGGCCAGACGGAAGCCACTCCTTAGTAAAAGGCACATGGCAGCCCGCCTGGAGTTTGCCAAAAGGCACCTGAAGGACTCTCAGACCATGAGAAACAAAATTCTCTGGTCTGATGAGACAAAGATTGAACTCTTTGGTGTGAATGCCAGGCGTCACGTTTGGAGGAAACCAGGCACTGCTCATCACCAGGCCAATACCATCTCTACAGTGAAGCATGGTGGTGGCAGCATCATGCTGTGGGGATGTTTTTTAGTGGCAGGAACTGG
Source organism: Erpetoichthys calabaricus (assembly GCF_900747795.2). Lineage (NCBI taxonomy): Eukaryota > Metazoa > Chordata > Cladistia > Polypteriformes > Polypteridae > Erpetoichthys > Erpetoichthys calabaricus. The sequence goes on from NC_041394.2 coordinate 323,505,288, forward strand.
GAGACTAGTCAGGATAAAGGGAAAGATGACTGCAGCAATGTACAGAGACATCCTGGATGAAAACCTGCTCCAGAGCGCTCTTGACCTCAGACTGGGGCGACGGTTCGTCTTTCAGCAGGACAACGACCCTAAGCACACAGCCAAGATATCAAAGGAGTGGCTTCAGGACAACTCTGTGAATGTCCTTGAGTGTCCCAGCCAGAGCCCAGACTTGAATCCGATTGAACATCTCTGGAGAGATCTTAAAATGGCTGTGCACCGACTCTTCCCATCCAACCTGATGGAGCTTGAGAGGTGCTGCAAAGAGGAATGGGCAAAAATGGCCAAGGAGAGGTATGCCAAGCTTGTGGCATCATATTCAAAAAGACTTGAGGCTTTAATTGCTGCCAAAGGTGCATCGACAAAGTATTAAGCAAAGGATGTGAATACTTATGTACATGTGATTTCTCAGTTTTTTTATTTTTAATAAATTTGCAAAAACCTCAAGTAAACTTTTTTCACGTTGTCATTATGGGTGTGTAGAATTCTGAGGAAAAAAATGAATTTAATCCATTTTGGAATAAGGCTGTAACATAACAAAATGTGGAAAAAGTGATGCGCTGTGAATACTTTCTGGATGCACTGTATGTAAGGTATGTATCAGATGAGCTGATTTGTGCTTTCTATTACACAGTCAAGTCCTGTATTTTAATAGATTCTTGTTTACAATGTGCCGGATGGTGACAACGTGTTGCTTGTTGGTCGAATGTGGCACTAAGAATTTCATTGTACTTTGTACAGATGTCAGAATTACAGCTACTAATCTGGAATTTTACATGCTTACATTAAGAAATGTGTAAAATATGTGTAATTTGTATGGAAAAATTAGAATAACTATATGAAATAGATAACATAATTTAATCTAATCCTCTCCTAGGAATGTAACCTCAGAGTTTTTTTGGTGCTTATGAGACTCAGTGATCCCATGAGCTGTATTATCTGGAGATATGACTCCCTATTAGAGTTACCCTTTTGAAATTTATTTTGAAATTAGAGGAACCTGTCTGGCTAAAATTCTACCCCTCACAATACAAAGTAACTATGGTAATAGTAGGTCTAAGAGGAGGGATCAAACAGAGAACTAATCAAATAAATATCCTTGGGCATGGTCCCATATGCCTGAAACAGCAAAGTAGGACTGAGGATGTTGTCACTAATGGGTGTGCAGTGGCTGGGAGACTCATGTAGCCTGTAGTGTTCAACTCAAAAAAAACTTCAAAGAGTTGCCATGTGGGCTTAACACCACCTGCAAGGTGAAGAGTGGGAGTTGGTGAAATCCCAGTCAAGTGACAAACAAAAAGTACGACAGATCCTGACACATTAGACCTCATCAATGAAAACTGCATGTTGTAACATAAAAAAGCCATCGATTGTAGGATTGTGCAGAGTTTTAAACTACCAGGTATGAATGTGTTGTCATAATTGTTGCTATACTTTTTCTTTGTATCTTCTATACTGGCATTACTCAACAAACAGAGCAGGTACACAGACAGGTTGTTTACCCTATAGGTTGCAGCCTGTAATAGGGGTCATAATTAGATATAACTAAACATAAAATGCCTTAAGGAGCCATGGTTTATCATTAAGGCTTTCACCTCTCAAATACCAAGCCAGATAAACATTTTCATGGTGTGAACTTAGCTTTCTTTCCTAGTTTCCAGGGTTAGAACTCTTGTGGCATACCACCATCTCTGTTAAGGTGGAGTTCATTCATTGTCTGGAACTGTAAGTGAAATGTCTCCTCTGTGCCCCTACCTTCTTTTCATCTCACTTGACCAGATGTGTTGTACTAGATGGACCATAATTGCTCCCTGTAGCTTGCGTCCAGTGACTTATTGATCTTATTTGGGTCTTCTTTTTCAAGAAAGCAGAATGGACTTGTAGATTCATACATATACAGTACATACACTGTCAGTTTGTTGACTGCTATTGTAAATAAAAAGAAAAAAAAAACAACACAAGGTATATTTCCATAGAACTGCTGTTACTAGACACAGACAGGCTCTATTTCATATGTGCCAATTTGTGACGCCTCAGTTTATGTTTGGTTTTCCCAACCAAAAGGTGTGAAAACGTACAAAACTGAGACTTTCAGTTGTTTCTATATTTGTTATTTCAGGTAACCAATGGCAATTTTGTTGTCTAATTTAGTTAAACATCTCCTGCTTTAATTCATATTATCTTTTAAATAGCCAAATGCAGGTAAAGACTTCCTCGAAGTACAGTAGGTCAACTGGTGTTTCATTTGAAACAATGGAGTATTTCATATTTATGCTCCTCACTCTTATATCAGTTTCTCAACAATCAACACTAAATGCCCATCTAAAATAGGCAGGTGTGAAGCATTTTAGGCAGATGGGGACTTAAGATGGGATAATGCAGTGTGTATTTTATAGTTAAATAAATCCATCCATTTTCCGAGTGTAGCGTCCCTGGCACTTTCAGCTGCAGAGGAGCGCAACTAGGCTTTTTTTGGGACTGAGATGTAGGAGCTATAAGGAAAGATTAAAGGAGTTCAAACTTTTCAATTTAAGCAAATGAGGTTTAAGAGGGGACATGACTGAAGTGTTCAAAATTAAGAACCAGTAACGGCATACTGCATAATAACGTGCAATGAATACACTTGACTGAGAGCGTTCTAGCTATTCTCCCGTGATCAGCATCTCTTTGTCGCTGCTGGATGGCGCTGTGCTCTGTCTCATTTGCCTTAGCAATAATGGCACGTTTGACCACTGATTGCCGACGAGTCTCATTTGAGCTTGCAATTCCCTTTCGCTCAGTGTCGGCCTGTCTTTGTTGTATGGTCTGTTGATTGCTTTCAGTTGCTCAAGCAATTCTCTTTCGCTCTGCGTCTGCCTGTCGTAAATGCTGAGTGCGCTCTTCATAGTTTTCATAGTCTTTCTATGTACCTTTAGTATTTGTTTGCTCAGAGGTTGATGCATTTGCTGCTTCCTAAGCAGCTCTTCTTTTCTCCACCCTAGTGGCCTGCTTTTTCTCTTCTTTCATTGGCATCTTTTTGCATTAAAACTGATTAAGTCAGTGATTGTGTTGCAATTACTTGGTACGTTTTCCTTAATTTTTCATTTACTTGCACTTAATTCTTCAATCTGCCTCAAGAATGATTTAAGATAGAAAGGCACACACCTATATATATATAAGGTTCTACAATTCACATTGCACATATCAGTACAAAAACCAAGCCATGAAGTCCAGGTATCTCTTTGTAGTCCTCCACAAAGTTTTGTGTGGGATAGATCAGGACAAAGAGATAAAACCATTTCTAAAGTATTATGTTTTCCCTGGTACTCAGTTGTCTCAATAATTGTGAAACAGAAGAAATTTGGAACCACTTAGACTCTTCCCAGGGCAGCTCCAAATGCCCTGGTATAGATAATGTACCCAAGTTGGAGGAGTGAATGTACCCAAGTTCTGAGGCTAAGGATCTGCACTGCTATCCAGAAGGTGGCCGGTTCAAATCCTCTTACTCCCTAAAGGGATCCTTTTCTGTTGGGCCCTTAATTGGCAATTGCTCCAGGGTGTGCTGTACAATAGCTGACTGTAAGGGGTAAGCAAAAAATTACGAATTTCTAATATAAAAAAAATTGTATAACGTGAATAAATAACAACAACAACAAAAAAAAGGATGAACTGGGTAAATGTGGACACACACAGTCAGCAAGGGGTTGGTGCCAAGTGTATAAGCACTTTTATTAAAACCAAATGATAGTGTCCAGAAGTCCAGTACAAAAGATTTTCAATAAATAAATAATCCATAAAATATGTGGCAGTCTGTGAGTTAATAAAATTCAATAAATAATCCAGATAAAACCAGAATAAAATCACACGCGGTAATCGGGTCCTTCCTCTCCTCTCACCCGAGCCCAGCACGTCCTACACTCTCCTGTCTCCTGAGATCACCCAACGGATTACTCAGCCAATGGAGACACCAGCTGATGTGGTCCTCACTTCTGACTCCTATTTTGGCTGCCTCTGTCAGTGTCTGCCAGACCACTCAGAGCTGGCTGTCCTCCCATCTTCCCTCAAACTCTCCTAGTGCCCTCTGGATCCCAATGGAGGACTCCTCCACCATCACACCCTCTTCTCCCGTATATCAGCAGGTAATAATCCATCCCTGGAGTGCCGATCTTCTCTTCTCCAAATGGCTCAGGCACCCAACACTGCAATCACTCACTCACTCGCTCAAAGTTCTGTTGTTTTTCTTTTTTTCTTGTTTTTCCTGTCTCGCACCTCAGATTCTTTTTTAAAATTCTGTGGGACACAGGTGTGCCAATCATGGCTCCAGTGCTAAAAAGGGAACAGGTCAATTCCATAAGTGTATATGTGGGATCACCTGCCCCCACTTCTAATACCAGAGCCACTCCACCACACTACCAACGCCCCGACTGAAAACGCGAGCGCATTATCTATTTATTTAAAATGCACATCACAGCACTATCTCACATGGGGATCTGACAAAAACTAAGCATCTGAACAAGAAGGACATTGGTCTTTCTAAAAGAGCATAAGGATGCTAAGGTGGGAGCACCTGTTGGAATGATGACCTCAGCAGCACTCCATTAATCAGGCATTTATGGTTGAATAGTTAGACAAAAGTCACCCTTGAATAAAATATATATGACAGTTTAAAGGACTCTCAGAGCATGAGGAACTATTCTCTGATCTGATGAGAACAAGTCTCTCAACTCTTTGTTCAGAACTTCAAGCAGTGTCTCTGATTAAGACCAGGCACTGCTCATCGCCCGCCTAATATCATCCTTACGGTGAAGCATGGTGGTGTTAGCATCATGCTATGGGAGTGCTTCTCAATATCAGAGACATAGGAGACTAGTCAGAGGGAAGGATGAATACAGCTAAATACAAAAAGGTCCTTGAATGTGACCTTTCAACATAACAGTGACCCAAAGCAAACAGACAAGATGATGCTGGTGTGGCTTTGTGACAAGTCTCTAATTGTCCTTGAATGGCTCAGCCAAAGCCCAGACTTAATCCCAAAAGAACATCTGCGGAGAGACCTGATGATGGCAGCTTACAGATGCTTCCTATGCAATGTAACGGAGCTTGAGAGGACCAGTGGGATAAACTGTTCAAATCCAGGTCTACAAAGCACGTGAAGATTGACTCAAAAAGGTGTAATTTATGCCAAAGAGGCCTCTATAAAGCACTGAATTATGGGTCTGAATACTTGTAGAAATGAGATATATGTGAATGAGAGATTTCAGTTTTCTTTCTGGGAACATGTTTTCAATTTGCCATTTTAGATTATTGAGTGCAGATTGAAGGGCAAAATGGCAAATGTATTCATTTAAAATTAAATCTACAACACAATAAAGTGTACATAAAGAGAAGGAGTGTGAATACTTCTAAATCCACTGTAGGCAGACGACTTATATGTAAATACATTCAATAGACTTCATACACAAAATGACAGCATATGACAGCAGACCAATAATAAATGTAGGAGAACCAGTGATACAAGTGAAAATCAATACACGTTATATGCAAGTCAGTAGTCAATATTTTCTTAAATGGTGTTATTTTGTTTACTGTGAAGGGTACTATGTAAAAACAATTCATATTTATTTGGGTTATTTATGTAGGCATTGTACATAAATGTCTATTTTAATAGCTGTTTTGTCTGTGTTAAGGATAGTCTTATAAGATGTCCATTCTTACAGACTGACTGATGGAAGCAGAACAAGATAGGCAACTGAAGCTCAAAAGGGATCACAGAGGGGCCCCACACATTATTGATGTTTGCTGCAGGCGAGAGGAAAGCTGGAAACTTTTAACAGATGGTGCCAAGCATATGCTTGGAGGTTAATAGTTGCTGTTTAGCTTTGTCTCGCTGAAAGCAGGTGTGCTTTGTTAACCAATGAACCACGCCTGCCATTGCTTGCTTTTTTATTCTCATGGGAAATTTTAAAAGGAGAAAATGTGTTCTTTTTTTTCTCATCAGTGTGTTTGCAGTGCTGGGATGAATTCAGGAGGAGGGAAGTTGAATTATCACAGCTGGATTAAAAAAGATGGATTGGCAAATAAGCAGACCGTTTTTTCCCCCCTCCACAGGGAATTAATGCTTTTATATGTGGGGAAGCAAACCAATCGGGGCGCTGAGTGCCAGCATTATGTTCCATTCTGCCAGCAAAAATGACGCTAATAATGATAGCAAATCCATTTTTTTTTCACTCACATAGAAATTGAGACCATACAGGTGTAAATTGAGCACTTCTGTGTTTAGATAAAAATTCCATTAACCAGGAGAAATAAATAAAATAACAGTCTAAGTGACAGACCAGTCATTTATTTATTCTAAACATATTTTCCATTTTACTGCAATGTTCATTTTATTACTGCATTGAATATATTTACAGATGGGAAATGGTCTGTCATTGTCTACCTGAACTTGTTAATTTGTAGTGTTTTTAATCATATTTTTAAATTCTGAATAAAACAGTCTATTGTCATGATTTTTGTCATGAATCAGTTTTAATTTTAACTCTTATACTGTATTCACTTAGAAGCAGGGAACATGGTGTACAAGTTAAGGCTCTTGAAGTGATACCCTTAAGGCTGCAGTTTTAGTTCCCAGCTCTGCCGTAATAAGTGACCCCGAGCAAGTCATTTAACCTCCAACTGCAGAAATGAAAGAAAGAAAGAAATCTAAACAATGACCTTGTTAGTCACCTTAGATAATTGCATTATAAAATAAATGATACAAAATATGATTTATCAGAGATTTAATGTCATTTTTTATCAAATGGTAGGTGGTGCACTTTTGAATTAAAACATTTTATATTGCAGAGCTTTGCAGTGCTTGCCACTGCTGACCCAATGGATCTATATTTTTAAAATGGAAGTGGAGTCATCTTGTACCTGTAAGGTTCAATAATGTGAACACAGATATGTGAAAAATATCCTTGCCTTTCTTCTTTTTAGAATCTGCTCTGGTAGGACTTGTAAAGGACACTAACAGTCTGCCTGAGGATTATTACAAATACAAAGTAACACCATAAGATGATACAAGAGCCAAAAAGACATAGTCAGAAACAAGCAGTCCTAAGGTCAGAGCAAGACAAACAGAATGGGCAACCAGACTTCTTCTTCTTCTTTCAGCTGCTACCGTTAGGGGTTGCCACAGCGGATCATCCAAAATTGTTGACGTAACCCTCCCTATTTATCCAGGCTTGGGACCGGCGCGAAGAAACACACTAGTTTGTGCATCCCCTGTGGCTGGGATAATGGGCAACCAGACTAAAGGGCAAAAAGAAACATAAAGGTCAGAGGCAGAATTGAAAACAATACCAAAACCACAATCCTAATACTACATCCTACTTGAAAAAGATTCTGTATACTACTAATCATTTTAGTTCTTTGGAACATCCACCAAGTAATATTAGGAATGCCACACCATGTCATATTTATTGTAGAAGTACAAATGACATCTCTGATCCTGGCTCCAACAATGATTAGAACACAATATGACAAAATGTGGCCATAATGTCATGTCATATCAATTTCTAACCTGCCTAATCCAGACCAGGGTTGGAGGGTGATGGGTGGGTTTGTTATTGGAGTCTATCTCAACTAGTGTAGGGCACAAGGTAGGCGCAAACCCTGGACAGGGAGCTAGTCCATCGCAGGATGAACACACACACCTACACACCAAACACACCCTAGGACCAATTTAGCGACACCAATTCACCTAACCTGCATGACTTTGGACAGTGAGAGGAAACCCACATAGACATGGGGAGAACAACCCAGAATCCTGGTCTCCCTATTGCGAGGTAGCAGTGCAACCAATGTCAAATAAATAGAAATAAACAAGACAGTGATGAAAAACATGCCCACAAAACTACATGCAAAAATGGAAACTGAAGTAAAAAAATGAAACTACATGTAAAAAAGTGTGAAAATACAGCTGGAAACTCACTGATAACGTCTTCTGGTGAGAACTAAAATTAGGTGGGTTAAGTTAAAGTCTAAAGAACCACTGAAAGGGAGATTCTCTTGCACCCCCTGCTTAGAAGGAATGTGCAACAATTGTTTGTGTCACTGTTATGCTTGGAAAGGGAATGTAATGTGCCAGTATAAAAGAAACATACTGTAAACACCCTTTATTACTGTGATGAACAGTTTGATCTGGAAGGTAAACTTTAATAGTGTATTTATTTTTCTAGTTTCTGTTTTACCAATACTAACCAAAAGTCTGCCATTACTTTATATTGCTTTCTAAAATGAAATATAAAAATACTTCATAAAATCTGAAATCTGTTCTTGATAGATAGATAGATAGATAGATAGATAGATAGATAGATAGATAGATAGATAGATAGATAGATAGATAGATAGATAGTCTGTATTAAAATATCACATTCATAATCATTGCTTGTAAATTTGTTTATATTTTATTTGAGATACAAGATCATGGGGTGGCACAGTGGCGCAGTGGGTAGCGCTGCTGCCTCGCAGTTGGGTGACCTGGGGACCAGGGTTCGCTTCCCGGGTCCTCCCTGCGTGGAGTTTGCATGTTCTCCCCGTGTCTGTGTGGGTTTCCTCCGGGCGCTCCGGTTTCCTCCCACAGTCCAAAGACATGCAGGTTAGGTGCATTGGCGATTCTAAATTGGCCCTAGTGTGTGCTTAGTGTGTGGGTGTGTTTGTGTGTGTCCTGCGGTGGGTTGGCACCCTGTCCGGGATTGGATCCTGCCTTGTGCCCTGTGTTGGCTGGGATTGGCTCCAGCAGACCCCCGTGACCCTGTGTTCGGATTCAGCGGGTTGGAAAATGGATGGATGGATACAACATCATAGTGCACTATTGTATACATATATATGTATATATATATATATATTAACATAATAGATTATGTTTCTGGACTTCTCTAGCGCCTTCAACACCATCCAACCTCTGCTCCTCAGGGACAAGCTGACAGAGATGGGAGTAGATTCATACTTGGTGGCATGGATTGTGGACTATCTTACAGACAGACCTCAGTATGTGCGTCTCGGGAACTGCAGGTCTGACATTGTGGTCAGCAACACAGGAGCACCACAGGGGACTGTACTTTCTCCGGTCCTGTTCAGCCTATATACATCGGACTTCCAATATAACTCGGAGTCCTGCCACGTGCAAAAGTTCGCTGACGACACTGCTATCGTGGGCTGCATCAGGAGTGGGCAGGAGGAGGAGTATAGGGACCTAATCAAGGACTTTGTTAAATGGTGCGACTCAAACCACCTACACCTGAACACCAGCAAAACCAATGAGCTGGTGGTGGATTTTAGGAGACCCAGGCCCCTCATGGACCCTGTGATCATCAGAGGTGACTGTGTGCAGAGGGTGCAGACCTATAAATACCTATCTATCTATCTATCTATCTATCTATCTATCTATCTATCTATCTATCTATCTATCTATCTATCTATCTATCTATCTATCTATCTATCTATCTATCTATCTATCTATCTATCTATCAGATTTTATTTTGCATTTACAACTTAATTCCTGGCACATGTCTGAAAGACTGGGTTAAACTCTCAGGTTTTCCTTCCTTATTCCCAAATATATGCACACTCGATTGACTGGTGATTGCTCTTGTATCAGTGAGTTGTAGGTGTCTGAATGAGTGTGCCCGATGTGCGCCCATCAAGTGAAGTCTCTTTATTGTCGCACCACTTAACACAAATGCACAGGTGAGTGAAACACTGTGTGCAAGGTTCCTAGCAGTAATCAAGCTTGCGCATAATAAATACATTTAAATTTCAATTCACCGACCACACACTATGCAAAAATAAACACATGACATAAGTAAACACTTAGACTTAATGGAAATTTGTACACTATAAAATTCACACTAATAATGATTACATCTTGCCTGAAGAAGGGGCCTGAGTTGCCTCGAAAGCTTGCATATTGTAATCTTTCTAGTTAGCCAATAAAAGGTGTCATTTTGCTTGGCTTTTCTCTACATTCATAATGGCTAACACGGTACAACACCCTAGTACTACACTAATAACACAAAATAGCTGTGTTGCAAGGGAATGTCGATATGAAGGAACAGCTGCATGAATTTGTGATAAGCATAAGTTCTAGTCTTTATGTAGAAATCAGCATCCTAACAGTTTCATGGAAGAAGCTCTTTTGGAGCTTGCTGGTCCGGGACCTGATGCTATGGCATTGTTTGCCTGAAGGTAGCAGTGTGAACAGTTCTTGACTTGGGTGATTAGGGTCATTGATGATTTAACTGGCTTACCTTAGATACCACCTAACATATATGTCACATTGATTAAGAATGGCACCTCCAATGATTTGTTGGGCAGAACATATTACCCTCTGCACAGCTTTCAGATAGAAGGCAGTGCAGTTCCCATACCAGGCAATGACGCATCCAGTTGGGATGGTTTCAATGGTGCAGGTGTAAAATGATCTGATGGTGCGAGGGCTCATGCCAAACCTCTTCCGCTGCCCGATTTAAAAAAGGCATAGTTATTCCTTCTTCGCCACTTTTACGATGTAAACAATCCATGTAAGGTCCCTGGTGATATGCATACCAAGGAATTTAAAACTGCTCATCCTATTAATAGCAGTCCCATTGATGATGATATGGAAGTGTATGCCTCCTTGCTTTCTGAAGTCCACTGTTATCTCTTTCATTTTGGTTACATTAAGTAAGAGGCAGTTTTCCTGGCACCAGTGTCTCCAGGCTCTGATTTCCTCTCTGTATTCATTCTCTCTCATAATTGGAAACAAGACCCACCACTGTTGTGTCATCAGAAAATTTCACAGTGATGTTAGATCTGTTCCTAGCCATGGACGCATGTGGAAAGGATGCCATCCAGTCTAATCACCTGGCGCCAATCTGACAGAAAGTTCAGGATCCAGATGCACAGATTGTCATTCACAACCAAAACTCTGAGCTTGATGTCAGATTTATAGGGAATTACAGTGTTAAAACACTGAGCTGTAATCTACAAACAACATTCTCACATATGTGTCTCTTTTGCCCAGTTGGGAGAAGATGGTGTGTAATATCAGGGAAATTAGATCATCAGTGGATCTGTTGTGATAATAGATTGTAGTGGGTCTAAATAGGCAGGCAGCATGGAACAGGTAAAGTCTCTGACCATCTAGCAATGGGTCCTGCCTTTTGCTGCCAACTGTACTTCAACTGGATTAAACAGCGTTAATTTTATTTCAATTTACCAGTCCCTACTCATATATCCAAATATTCTGAAAGTGGCTCACTTTTAAGTTATTTTGTGTACTAACTACACCAGAAAGAATCATCTCATAAGACCGTCAAAACATCAGTTACATTTTATGAAAAGAATTACTATTTTAATATTCTACAGTATAATTAATAGGGCAATGTACATTGCATCTGTCAGCCAGTAGGATTAGAATATCTAGGAGGGATGGCTCTCCTTTGTGTCTGTTCAATGTGCAGGACAAGAACGAGGATGGTTCCCCAGGGCACCTTTATGAAAGAAGCATGTGGAACAGACCGAAGTAGGCGTGTGAAGTTAATCATGGCAGAAGGAAAATGAACACTTGGGAAAACAAATGAAGGGTTGAATAGATAAGAGAGAAACATAAAGTAGGAGCTGTGGGGGGGTGACGGGGGGGACCTGCTATGGGCCACTGAAGCACAGCAATGAACCGACATGGAAATGGACTACAACAGTGATGAAGTGCGGAAGGGATCTTTCCTATGTGTATTGCCAACATTTATTGGCATTGCAGTTTCAGAAGAAAATATTAAAAATTAAGAAATGTGATTTTCCATGTGCTTTAGTGAGCATAACTATCATTTTCAATGTGCTGCTAAATATTACTTTAAGCTAAATATATTGTTAATTTCTGTCATATTTTCAGATTTTCAGTAAAGAAAAGTAGATTGCAAACCATAAAGACTGTATGCTTTGATAATTACATTCATAACAAACGTCCTGTATTCATTTGTTTAATTAATCTTTTTTTGATTTGCTGCAATATGTCATGTTCTTCTTGTTTAGAAAAATAAAAAAAAAAACATTTTTTTTCATAATACTCTCAATGGTGGCTCTTTTTGTTTTCTTATTTACTCATTTATAGTATTTTCGGTGGCACAGACTACGTAACCTAAAAGCTAGTGTAAACTGTATTTGGAAATTCAAAATCAGAGGCATAACTAGAAAATAAAAAAAAAATGACTGAAAAGACATTATGACTAAAGTTAGAAAATGAAAACAACATCATTTAGCCTTTTTACAGTGTTAGGAACACAGTTATTTTCATTTGTTGGGAAGGAATATGCTGTCATTAATTCTTTATCACAATGAAAATACCCGAAAGGAGCAGTGATAAGCTAGAAAAGCTCTGCCTTCCACTTGCTTATGTACCAAATGACGTATATGACGACCACTACAGTCATATGAAAAAGTTTGGGAACCCCTCTTAATTCTTTGGATTTTTGTGTATCATTGGCTGAGCTTTCAAAGTACCAACTTCCTTTTAATATATGGCATGCCTAATGGAAACAGTAGTATTTCAGCAGTGACATTAAGTTTATTGGATTAACAGAAAATATGCAATATGCATCATAACAAAATTAGACAGGTGCATAAATTTGGGCACCCCAACAGAGATATTACATTAATACTTAGTTGAGCCTCCTTTTGCAGATATAACAGCCTCTAGACGCCTCCTATAGCCTTTGATGAGTGTCTGGATTCTGGATGGAGATATTTCTGACCATTCTTCCATACAAAATCTCTCCAGTTCAGTTAAATTTGATGGCTGCCGAGCATGGACAGCCTGCTTCAAATCATCCCATAGATTTTCGATGATATTCAAGTCAGGGGACTGTGACGGCCATTCCAGAACATTGTACTTCTCCCTCTGCATGAATGCCTTTGTAGATTTCGAACTGTGTTTTGGGTCATTGTCTTGTTGGAATATCTAACCCCTGTGTAACTTCAACTTTGTGACTGATGCTTGAACATTATCCTGAAGAATTTGTTGATACTGGGTTGAATTCTTCTGACCCTTGACTTTAGTAAGGGCCCCAGTCCCTGAACTATCCACACAGCCCCACAGCATGATGGAACCTCCACCAAATTTGACAGTAGGTAGCAGGTGTTTTTCTTGGAATGCGGTGTTCTTCTTCTGCCATGCAAAGCGCTTTTTGTTATGACCAAATAACTCAATTTTTGTCTCATCAGTCTAATTCACTTTGTTCCAAAACGAATCTGGCTTGTCTAAATGAGCATTGGCATACAACAAGCAACTCCGTTTGTGGCTTGAGTACAGAAAGGGCTTCTTTCTCATCACCCTGCCATACAGATGTTCTTTGTGTAAATTGCGCTGAATTGTAGAACGATGTACAGATTCACCATCTGCAGCAAGATGTTCTTCCAGGTCTTTGGAGGTGATCTATGGGTTGTCTGTAACCATTCTCACAATCCTGTGCATATGCTGTTCCTGTATTTTTCTTGGCCTGCCAGACCTGCTGGGTTTAACAGCAACTGTGCCTGTGGCCTTCCATTTCCTGATTACATTCCTTACAGTTGAAACTGACAGTTTAAACCTCTGAGAGCTTTTTGTAGCCTTCCCCTAAACCATGATACTGAACAATCTTTGTTTTCAGATCTTTTGAGAGTTGCTTTGAGGATCCCAAGCTGTCACTCTTCAGAGGAGAGTCAAAGGGAAGCACAACTTGCAATTGACCAACTTAAATACCTTTATATCTCATGATTGGACACACCTGTCTATGAAGTCCAAGGCTTAACGAGCTAATCCAACCAGTTTGGTGTTGTAAGTAATCAGCATTGAGCAGTTACATGCATTCAAATCAGCAAAATTACAAGGGGACCCAAATTTTTGCACAGCCAGTTTTCACATTTGATTTAATTTCATACAACTAAATACTGCTTCAATAAAAATCTTTGTTCAGAAAACACCCCAGTACTCAGATGTTCCTAGGAAATGAAAGACAAACCACTGTTATCTTTTTTCTTGAAAGTAGAGTAAATTATTATGCAGGGTGAGAGGGGTTCCCAAACTTTTTCATATGACTGTAAGTAAAAACTAAAAAGACATCACAAAGTGTGGGAAACTGTGAGCACCAAAATAAAAAACAAGTTAAAAATGGACATTCAAAAATCCCAGATCCTGACAATGCTGATGATGGAGACTTAACCACTGCCCCGTTTTGCTTGAATCATACATAAGAATACATACATAAGAAATTTGACTAACAAGAGGAGACAATTCAGTCCATTCAGAATGTGAATTTCCCCTTGGGATTAATAAAGTATCTATCTATCTATCTATCTATCTATCTATCTATCTATCTATCTATCTATCTATCTATCTATCTATCTATCTATCTATCTATCTATCTATCTATCTATCTATCTATCTATCAAACCCATTTGTTTAGCTAATAGCTCAGCTGTCCCAATATCTCATCCAGATTCTTCTTAAAGATTGTCAAGGTTTCTGCTTCAACTACGTGTCCCGGTAGTTTGTTCCAGAGTCCAACAACTCTTTACGTGCAGAAGCAATTCCTAGCTTCAGTTTTAAATGCACTTCCCTTTAATACCACTGATGTCCTCTAATATGTGATTCACTCTTAAGCTGAAAGAATTTTCCTGGATCTACTTCATCACTGCCTTTGATAAAGTGTATCCAGCCAAATCCATAACAATAAAACATTTCCAGAAGGCTCCCAAAAAACTACCTAACAGCTGTAAAGAGAATAATTCATCTTTTTGTTTAATTACTAATTTGTATTTTGTCTGATTTTTTACAGAAACAATCATGGAAATTATAATTCATGAAAGCTGAATTTGTGTATCCATAGGGTATATAATGCTACTGTAATGCTACGTTGCCATTTGGAATGCAGTTATACACTCATCTCCTTTTTCTATGTAAGCATGTTTGTATGAATTTAGAAGATTCATCATCATCATCAGTTTTTCCTATTGAGGTTATGACAGCAGCATGCTGAGCTGAGCTAACCAGTTAAAGCACCCAGATACTCCCTGGACAACTCAGAGATATAATCACTCCATCATATCCTAACTACATGCACAAATCTCTTCAACTGGCTACTCTCAATCCACATCTAGTTCTACTTTAACACTGTATCCTGTATTGCTGAGCACCTTCACTATGTCATGAAAAGTATGACCAGAAAGTCTGTGCAGGAAACTAATTTTAGCTACTTCCATGTACATTTGCACTCACTTAGCCAATGCCTTTATCCAAAGTTTATACAAAAGATATCAATATAATGGGATAAACACCAGTCTGGGGATTACTTTGAAACAGGTGTTACCGGACAAGGTTACAAACTTGATCATCACAAATGAAGTGAAGAACACCACAAGACTAGTTACAAGAACCAATCATAAAAGACATTTTCAATAGGTATTTACATAATAAAAGTGTCTTCCTATGTTTCTTGAAATACAGTGAGGGAGTTAGCAGTTTGGTTGGAGGTGGGGAGCTTGTTCCATCAGCTAGGAGCTACTCATGAAAAGCCACTTGTACTTGAAATCTCATTCTTTCAGTCACTACTCAGTCTTCAGTGCTCGTGAAAATAGGCAAGGATAGGGATATACTGTACAACAACTAGCAAAATAACAGCTTAGCTAGCAGACTTAGCTCTGACTTTGCCTCTACAAGTCTAATATAATAATATACACTACTGCATTGATTTCATAGGTCAAGGTGGCAAGGCAGTTGAACTCCTGCTTTTAAACAGTGTGTGCATCAAACTGGTGTTTACATGGCACCAAATCCTAATCCCCGGTAAGGCGGATGAAGCAGACCAGAGTTAAAGTAGAATGACTCAATTAATGGCCGAACATTTTCAACGAAAGATTTGCTGCAATGGCCTTGTAAAGCAAAATATTTATTTGCAGATGTGTGTGTGGTTTCTGAAACAAAACAAATATAATAACATTAAATAACTGTAACAAAAATAAATTCCTACAGAACACTACAAAGAGGTAATACCCAAAAAGGCCAGAAGATGGCGGCAGAAATTAAAGGCGAACTATGACGTAACATCGTTGGCAAAGACACTGAAAAGAAGTAACTAAATGTGTTAAAACTGTACAGATATGGGCCATGCACAATCACTATTTAAACAGCAATTAACAAGTCTGTTTTCTAGAAGTACTTGGATATAAATAAAGAAACAACTCTTCTTAACATACTTCACACAGTTTTAAACATTAAACTGAACACGTTTCGAAATAAAAAGTTGCCTGAACACGTTAGTAAAACATCATTAGAACTTTTACCACTACTTGCAGAAAAAATTGTGTTATATACAGTATCTCATGTAACTAACAACAAAACATGTAACTTACAACCAAATAGATGCATACAAAATTAACAAGTAATCGAATAAAAGCGACAATGTGTAGACTCCTGAAAGTATAGTGTTTCGGCATATCAGGCACAAAACTAACACATGCGCGTACTCATACATAAGCAGTGTGCGTGATGAAGCAACAGACAGCGTGCTCAGACGTTTGTACACCTTCTCAATTCTTAGGTTCATAAACATGGAAACTCTTCAGATCTTTGCTGCACCTTGATACCTTTCTATGAAAATTGTGAGCAAGAGAGGCAATCAGACACAGCCTTGGTGGAGGCCAGTGCTCACGTTAAACTGTCTTGGCTTAACGTAAAGTACAGTATGTGATACAACTTTCATTCTGTTTGAGAAATCTTTTCATTGACTGACTTATTTTCATTTTTCTTTTAGTCAGATGATAATTGAAGAATTCTATTCAGCAAATATTCCACAGGGTGGCACGGTGGCGCAGTGGGTAGCGCTGCTGCCTCGCAGTTGGGAGATCTGGGGACCTGGGTTCGCTTCCCGGGTCCTCCCTGCGTGGAGTTTGCATGTTCTCCCCGTGTCTGCGTGGGTTTCCTCCGGGCGCTCCGGTTTCCTCCCACAGTCCAAAGACATGCAGGTTAGGTGGATTGGCGATTCTAAATTGGCCCTAGTGTGTGCTTGGTGTGTGGGTGTGTTTGTGTGTATCCTGCGGTGGGTTGGCACCCTGCCCGGGATTGGTTCCTGCCTTGTGCCCTGTGTTGGCTGGGATTGGCTCCAGCACACCCCCGTGACCCTGTGTTCGGATTCAGCAGGTTGGAAAATGGATGGATGGATGGAAATATTCCACAAAGAAAAACTTCACACGCATGATGATCTAATAAATGCAGTTTCCATGTTTTCCAGTGTGTATTTTTCATTGCTATTCCCAGACATATAGAGGATCGTTATTTAGTAAAATGTGCACCATGTAATAACCAATGTGAACAGTTAATCCATACGTAGATGAAGACTGAAAGCCTATTCTTTATTTAATGTGTTAGTGACGTCTACACTGTGCCTCAGGTATTTTTGTACAGTATTACTTTGTTATTTCAGCAAAGAAATTTATAATGCATGCAATTGCATGTATGAGGTAACTGACTTAAAAAAAAGTCCCTTTGAGTGCTGGCCATACGCTGTCTCCATCATCCTTTCTTTTCCTTAACCTCCAACTAAACTCTACTGTCTCACATTCTTCCCTCTTCACCCACACAGGCTCCTTTTTGATCTCTCCTTGGCTGCAACGTTACAATCCACAGGAATTTAATGAGGTAATTGGAACAAATTGTGCTCTCACATGCAGATGTGATCGGCCCAAATCACCCCATCACACACATGAAGTTAGAGCCACTAGTCAAGTCAACTCAAGTTGGGGAGCATGCACTGGTACAGTGCATTGCCACACCCACTACACAACGAAACAACTCGGGATCCCAGTTGGCAACTCCCCAGGCAGACACGCTGTCCAGTCCCACCCTCTGGAAATGACCCTCTATCTGCCGCAGCCAGGTGTTACGTGGGTGACCCTTTGTTGGGTCCCCAACAATGAGGATCTTACAAGCTGGATCACCCTCTGGGAAATGTGTCACATGGCCGTAGTGCCATAAATGACGCTCCCTCACAATGCAGGTAATGTGTCTCATTCAGGACTCCATGAGCAACTGCTTATTCGACATAAAGTCAAACCAATGTACCCAAGGATTTTCCAGAGAGACACAGTACCAAAGGAGTCCAGTCTACCATCTCAGGTCACTTGATAGTGTCCATGTCTCGCAACCATATAGCAAGACAGGAAGCACCAGGACTCTAAAGACTTGGACCTTCATCCTTTTGCATAGATATCGGGAGAGCCACACACCCCTTTCCAGAGACCTCATGACCCCCCCATGCTCTCCCAATCTGTCTACTGACTTCATAGGAAGAGTCATCAGAGACATGAATGTCACTGCCAAGGTAAGTAAACCTCTTGACAAGGTCGACACTCTCTCCGCAGACAGACACACTGCTGATGGCTGTGCCCAAGAGGTCATTAATCTTGGGTTTTATCAAGGACACTTGCAAGCCCAGACACTCAGACTCCTCGCTCAGTATCTCGAGCGCCCCGATCAGAGCCTCCATTGACTCCGCGAAGAACACAGCATCGTCAGCAGTCAAGATCTGTGAATCTTTCTTCACCAACAGATGTCCCACAGCCGCTGGACCCCACAACCTTGCCCAACACCCAGTCCGTACAAGCATTGAACAGAGTAGGAGCAAGAACACACCCCTGATGAACCCCAGAATCAACTGGGAAAAACACAGAGGTTCTGCCACCACTCTGCATAGCACTCACAGTACCAGTGTACAGGCCAGCCATGATATCCAGCAACCTCGAGGGGATCCCGCGAACCCTCAGGATCTCCCACAGGGCAGATCGATCACTTGAGTCGAACGCTTTATGAAAATCGACAAAGGCTGCAAAGAAACTCTGCCGATATTCATGTTTGCACTCCATGAGAACTCTCAGTGCCAGGATGCGGTCGATGGTAGACTTCTTAGGCGTAAAGTCAGACTGTTCCGGTAGCTGATAGGTGAGCAAGTGATCATGAATCCTATTGAGGATGACACTAGCAAGGACCTTACCCGGCACAGAGAGCAGTATTATCCCCCTGTAGTTGCTGCAATCCAGCCGATCACCCTTCCCTTTCCAGATAGGGACAACAAGTCCCGTTTTCCAGTCAGTTGGGATGATGACAGCCTCCCAAATGGAAGCAAAGGTTGCTTGCAATGCCAGGAGTACAGCCTTACCACCAGCCTGGAGAATTTCACCCCGGATACCACAGATCCCTGCAGCCTTTCCCCTCTTTAGCTGGTTCACCACCTGTGCAATCTCAGTGAGATTGGGTGGTTCACAGCTAATTGGAGGAGCAGACTCAAGAACCGTGGACCCAGAGATATCCAACATCCTAGCCAGAGGATCAGCTTTGAACAACTGCTCAAAGTAGCCAGTTTTAGTTTTTGGGCTGGCTACTTACAGCCACACAATTTATTTATTTATTTATTTTAGAAATGTATATTTCCACAGACCACTCCCATCGAAGTGCTGGACTGACCAGCATTGCTACTTCATTGACTGAGCGACTACAGTTCAACATTTAAAATGGCAGCAGCTTAACTAACCAGAACTTCAAAGGGATAGGTAAGCTGCAATAACATCCAAAGACTCTGTTAGTAATTAAATATTAGCTAATTAGAATGAAGAAAAGAACATATACTCCTAATTATTAGTTGGTGGAGTTTATAAAGCAGACTAAGAAAATCTAAGGAAATGAAGCTCATCCTCAGAGGATGGAAAAGATTGCATACAGTTGCAACTTTCATGTCTGAGACTAACAGGCCCGTCCCTTGGGTAGGGCAACTGGGCAGACCACTTGAGTCCTGTGGGGCACTGCATGTTACTCCCCTTTTCCTAAAGATCATTTAAATTCTGTTGCAAAATTTCCATCTTTAACAGTATCCCAAGGGATACACTAGATTTTTTTGCTTCCCAAAACCCTGGGTAAAAAGAAAAACATTTCAAAGCAGCCATCACCAGCACTTCATCAGGTAAGCTTGCTTGTTAGTAGGGCCAAGCTGCTGTGCTTCTGGTCAATAAAGTTGTGTAGCAAGAGCATTGCTTAAGCTGAATCCATTTAAAGCAGGCGTGCCTGTCTTCTGTTTCATGCTGCCAGGAAAGGCACTGTGAGATCATTAAAAAAATGGATTAAGTTGGGAAATCCAAATGATGTTCTGAGGAGGAATGCTGTTAACTGTTTTTTTTTCTGTCAACCAGATGCATGGCTTGTTAATTTGATTTCTGACAAGGCTGAAGATAGCAGCTTATTTACAGCTGATATTTGCGTAGGTCTGTGGTAACATAACAATTCCATATTTTAAAAGGTTATTACACTGACATGTGTCATTAAACCTGATCAATAACTCAAAACATAAAATTCCAAATTTTATTTTTATTAGATTTTTGCCCAACCCAATGCAGAAACACTTGAAAGGTTCCCTGGCAGTCCTGGTACATTTTTATGTTGGGGAAAACTGTTATGTTTAATGGGCACTAAGATGATTAATTGACATTGCACCATAACTATTTTCAACATAGCACTTTTGTGTTTCATATTTTCTAAGACTCTGTATGTCTCAAGAGAGATTGAATTGATTGTCTATGATCTCTCTCTATTTAAGAAGAACTCACATGGAGCTTGGATTATGAGGATTTAGTAGAAGAGCTCACTGCAATGAACATTCGAAAAATAGAATGAACTTCTGTGATTCTTGCAAATGATTCTTATATTTTGAATTAAAGATACTGTTATTTTAATGACTCATAATGTGCTCAGAGCATTGCATCGTTTAATGTATTTCATGAGCAAAAAAATTTGAGAAGAAGTGACAATTTCACATTATTACCACAGTAGTAAGTCTGTCCATAAATAAAATTAACACTCAGCATTGATTATTATTAAGCATTAGACATTAAGCACTATTTTTAAATTAATTTTAATTCACATGTAAGATACAGTATATACATATGTTGCCACAATTCACTTCCTTGTAATGTCCACCATAAGAGCACAGGGAAAATTCTCAGCACAAGTAAGCACAAGTAGAAGGGCTCCTGATAGATGAAGGTAAAGTATGCTCTGTTTTCATCACATTTGAGGACCATTAGTCTACCAAAAGATGACCCATTTAGGAAAGTAAAGGTGGTAACCCGCACCAGGATTGTTCAACACAGTATATAGTCATATAATGGGGGGAACCTGTACTTTTCAGGGGATGGTACTGGTGGCAAGATCCTCCATATTCTCAGAGAGAACAGCAGCCACATCTTCGACAGCCACCTGCTCTGCACTTTGCTCAACTGCTGATGTTGGGTGTATTGTTCTCATTATGGACTCAAAATCATTTACTGACTTATCTTGTCTTTATCTGTACTGCATTTAATTTATGTGAGAACACCTACTGCTGATTACCTTATCTGGAGCTATGTTGATGATCAAATACCCAACAGAAAGCCTAATTATGCCATTGCTTTAAACCAACTTTTTTGTTTCTATTCAAAATTCAGAAATATATTTTTCTTTAATGTTGAGATTTTTTTTGTTGCATTGTAGTGTCTTATTTTGCCCTTTTAAAATCTTTATCATTTGTCAAGTGTGTAATTGACATTGCTTTTTTTATTAATTTACTCTATTTATGTGTTTCTGTTACTAACAGAAAATGTAAAGTTAAGAATTTCAGCATTGTGGTTTTCATATGACAAATATGACCTTCAAACTTAAAATCCTTTAAAATTTGAAAGGCTATTTCAATTAAGGTTTCCATTGGCCCTTATGAGATAGCTCTTTCTTCCTAGAAATAAAGTATATAATGTTCACTCTATTGGAAGGGAACAAAGATTAATTTCATTCAAAAATAACTGCATTTTGTATTAAAAAGGCTCTACAGAAAGTGGCATTTCCTCTAAATCTGTCACAAGAGAGATCTTGTATTCACTAGCAGCCATGATGTACTTTATGGCAGCAGAGAGCTTGTGCTAGTAGGGGCCTACAAGGAGTGATCAAAAAGTTGCAGGACTTCTCATTTATTCATAGAATATTGTACCGACAACATTTTTATGAGCTGTCCTCCTCAAAGTAAACTCCCTCAGATGACATTCACATGTCCCCGAATTTCTGCCACTTTCTAAATCAAAGTTGGGCATCTGCAGCTGTAAGGTGACTGAGTGGCCATCCATGCTTTATTGGGTGTTAAGAATTTCATCAGATCTACTTTTCATAAACATAATATGGAAAATCAATTTTAGAAAAAAATTGGTGGAATTAACTGAAAACATTGTGATAAATAAGAACGTCTTTCAAGAACAGAGTGTATCAAGCATAACTCTTATTTAGTTTTATGCATGAATGGCTAAAATTTAAACATTAAAGCTGTAAAGTAAGATGAGTATGGCTTACAATAAGACAAAACTAGAATTTATTGATAATGATCTACTGTAGATCATGAACCTGTTATTCCTAAACAAAAGTCAAGCTTTAATCGTTCTTTGCAAAGACACACTTATTTTTTTAAATAAATATTCAGAAGAATAATTAATGCAACACATCACTTTTACATAAGGAGATGTCTAACACATTATCAACTAACACATGCACAATATCACCACAGTGAGGGGAATGGGCATATTCTTATATTAGAATCAGGGTTGTTTTTGATTTGCTTGAAATATTATTTTTTATGCTTTTATGTTATTTCTGTTAATTTTGTTTATAATTTGTTAATGGTGTAGTGTAACTTTAAATGTGTCGCCATTTCAGGTGCTTTCTGTGTAGAGCACTAGGAGGTAGGGCCACTGTGACCACACTGCTGCTGAGTCCACCTTCTGGCTTTATGTCAACAGTTAACTCTAGAATCCCTGAAGCCTACAAAAAAACTCGTAATCCCGGGCCACCTTAAATTCCTTCACACTTCTCCTCATCTGTGTCTTCTGTTTTACAAATGTGTTGATCAGCATAAGCAGCAAGCAGCCTGTTATTCCATCACCCCCCCCTTGATGGAGCGTAACTCGGGCAAAAAGTTCTCCCAGCTCAAGCCAAGGCTCCTTATCTGCCTTTGAGGTGCCTGGAGTTGTATAGGGTAAATACTTCACGTTATTATTAGTATAACATGGAAAAAGTTTCTGTTTTTGGACATGTGTTCAGCATTTCTTGCCTCGCATTTCGTGTCATCCTACACTTACACAGATCTTTGTAGACACGTAACACACATGAAATGTATGTATTCCAAATAACGATACATTATTTACCCTATACAACTCCAGCCACCTCACACCAAGATAAACACATTTGAGATGGGAGAATTTTGTGACTCACTTCGGCTCCGTCTTGGCAAGGGGCGGGTGGGATAGCAGGCTGCTTGCTGATCGACACATTTACAAAACAAAAGACGCTGATGAGGAGATGTGCGAAGAAATTTAAGGTGGCCCGGGATTACAACATTTTTCATTGGCTTCAGGGATTCTAGTGTTAAAAGTGAGAGCCAGTAGTAGAGCATTCAAGTTGCATTAGAGTTTAAACTAAGTACAGTGATCCCTCGCTATATCGCGCTTCGTCTTTCGCGGCTTCACTCCATCGCGGATTTTAAATGTAAGCATATGTGAATATATATCGCGGATTTTTCACTGCTTCGCGGATGTCTGTGGTCTACAGTACGTGTGCTTCCTCAGTTGATTTGCCCATTTGAATTGAAACAAGGGACTCTATTGGTGGATGGCTGAGAAGCTACCCAATCAGAGCATGCGGTTAAGTTCCTGTGTGCTGCTGACTGGCTCAGCGACAGAGTGCTGCATTAACCAGGAAGTACTAATCTCACTCATTCAGCATTAACGTGCACAAGTGCCAACAGAAGATGCAAATGATTGCAGAAAAGGTAAAAGTTTTGGATATGATGAAGGAAGGAAACAGCTACACTGCTGCAGGACACCATTACAGCATAAATGAGTCCACGATTCTTTTTATTTAAAAAGGAGGAAAAGCATATAAGATCTACGGCTGCAGTGTCTTTTAACCAGGGCGCAAAATGAGTTGCAAGTGGACGTTGTAAGGCAGTAGTCTGGATGGAACCTGCTTTAGGGATTTGGATTGAAGAGTGATGGAAGAAGAACAACGGCGGTGCTAAACAGTCGCCTGAAGAGGCTCCTTTAGAAGGGCTGTAACGCTATCCTTTGTTGTGCAGTAAAATTAAACTCATCGTTATCGGACAAGTCGTCGTGTCATTGTTGGTGAGTAACCATAATTAATTATTTACGTACAATACTTATTACATGTACATAGTTTAGTGTCACTGTACACACATTTTATTGTATACAATTTTTCTTGCATTGTACGTATTTATTGATGGTGGCCTGTCTGTCGTAATGGCTGTAACATATGTGATATCGGAGACGCTCGATATCTTTAAAATAATATTTAGGTTTTACTGTATGTAAACTGTGTTTATATACATAATTTCAACGAATCTTACCTAATATCTAAGAGAATACAAAGGGTTTATGCTGTATAATTGTGCATGAAATGTTTATAATAGTGTGGGAGAGTTTATAAGGGCTTAAAATATATAAAAATAACCACATGAACATATGGTTTCTACTTCGCGGATTTTCTTATTTCACGGGTGGCTCTGGAACACAACCCCCACGATGGAGGAGGGATTACTGTATTGTTGTTTCTAGTTTTGCTATTAATTGGATTTGTCTTTTGAATTTGAGCATCGAGACTTGTTTGCTTTGGATTGTCTTTTTAGTTACTGCCAGAAGGGATCCTACTCTTTTAGGCCCTTGAGCAAGGCCTTAAACCTGAAAATAACCCCAGGGTGCTGTACAATGGCTGACCCCCAAAAGAAAAACACAATTTCCTGTTAGGGATTAACAAACAGTAACAAATCAAATCAAAATACGCTTTTTCTCTTTAGATTATTTTGTTAAATGTTTATATTAATTAATTATTTATAAAGATTACAGTTTAGATTGTTTCCTCAATCTAAAGTTTTTACAGTTTCCTCCACTTGTACAGCATTTTAGTTAAATTTTGGTACTTTCTTTGTATTTTGAACTTTTCAAACCAATTTCCCATTTCTGGAGTCTGTAGTTTACAGATAGTAGTTGGGGTCTTGGTGTCTTGAGATGAGCCTCTACTGGGCTGGCCAGTGAAGGACCTAGCTTTCTTTTGTGGCTTATTTTGGAAGCCTCACATCCATTCACCATGTCTGAGACTTCATCTTACAACACTCACAGACTAAGACAGAGCCAGAGATATGGACAGAGCCAAATAAAATCTTTTGCTCTAGTCCAATAAAGTCATCAACATTTCACTCTAATTAGATTAGACAAACTTTATTAATCCAAAAGGGAAAGTCAAATACATACAGCAGCAGACACATGAAAATCAAAAAAACTCACAGGACAGACAATACATCCAATCAATTGATAACCATTTATTTATTTACTTTATTTATTTAAATAAATAAATAATTTAATTAATGAGTACATTGGGTGGAAGCATTGAATTGCCTGATAGCAGTGGGCAGAGGCACTTCTTAGATTTAGCCTGTGTCTAAAAGTGCACCAAGAGAGTGCATTTGATGGCATCAAGTTTTCCTCTTTTTTGCCATCATCCTCTTTTCCACAACAACTTCCAGTGTGCCCAGGGTTTGCCCTGTGATAAAGCATGCTTTCTTGATAATGTAAAGAATGCTCAAGGTTTCACTGGGAGAACATTATTTGAAAAACTCAAAAACTGATTGTCAGGTAGCATTGGGTAATGTTTAGTTTATTATTAATATTTAGGTATTTTAATCATCGGCATAAAAAGAAACAAAACATTAAATATTGCAGCAAATTGTCCAGCTGTCAGGAGTAGAAGGAGGATAGGACAGCCACATAATGGGGAATCCAATTTCTGTAACTGAAGAACACCTACAAGTGCAGGCATGGTAATGAACTATCAATAATATCAATACTCTGTGTTCCATCTGAAGTGTGAAATCAGAATTTCCTAGGTCCTGGTCAAAATTTTGAAGTAGCACACCCTCTTAAGTCGAATTTCCAACTTGGAAACTTGAGGTTGGTCTGTCAAGTCCAAGTCTGTAGGAGTTCAGATAATGACATCAATCTAACATGGCGACATACACTGTGAATTTTAGTGAAAGTTGTAGTATTATACTGTTTTTTAGCACTTCTGTCTATTTGTGTCTCATTAAACCAGTTGTATACACAATGCTGTCCAATGTATATCTATGGACATGTTGCTACAGTGTTTGGATATGCAAATTAACACATAAGTTGTTATGGTAACACTCTGAATGTTTTACAGGAATATGATCAACTTGGATGTGATGTCACTTTCAGTTCCGACATCCAACTTTGGAAAAAAATGGAATGCAGCATTATTATATGAGCACTGAAGAGAGGGTTTGGCAGAAGGTCAAGTGAATTCCTCCAAACTGGTGCTGTAGGTAACAGCTGTGAGGGTTGTAATAAAAGTTGAGTCCAAATGACATGGAATAATATTTTAGCAACAGAGAAATATGTTGGAACAGAGGTAAGCCCAAAAAAAGGTCATTGTACAGGGTTAGAGCAGTTCCAAACAAATGGAATCCAACAATGTATTTCTCCACCAACATTATTGTTGAACTAGAAACTTTTGTCAGCAGCACGCTTGGAGAAAATAAACCCCTGGGGGTCCCACTGTTGGCTATACCAGACAAAGTCACATAAAGTGACAGTTCTGGAGACCCAGCTCCTCTGAAGTGGATGTATTGGGCCTAATGATAAAAGGAGCTTTTTCCATCTTTACATTCCAAGATTCCTATTATCTCTGGTGTCACATCCCATTGCCAGGAGTGGCAGTCTGGCAGTGTAGCAGTAGTACAAGGTGCCACAGCAGGATATTGGGAAGAGAAACAGAGCAGAGGAGGATTAATAACATTTTCTTATGACTGATACACTTATATTTTTGGTGCAAATGGCTAATAAACATAGTTATAACCTGAGTAGCTAATCAACAGCTCTAATGAGGATTTAATGTGCATAGGTTTAAAGGGTCAATATTGTTACATGTAAGGAGTACAGTGAGATTCTTACTTGCACATGCTAATCAACATGCAACAAATCACCACTCTTCCATGCCACAATCAGTGAGTATTACTACTATACCGCAAAATGTCTGTCTTCCTTACCTTGAATGCTAGACTAAAAGAGGAAGTCTTCAGCCTGGATATAAATTCTGAAACCAAATGGGCACTTTTTACAAAAGAACAGAGCTCATAAAACAGTTTTGTAACCCCGTAGCTAAAATCCAGACATCACTGTCTGGATATTTTATTAATTCTTAGGAACATTCGTGAAACAGAATCTAAAGATTCTAGATGTACTGTATATTTTGACAAATTCAGCATAATGAGTAAGGTTTACATGTAAGAAGAAAGATTTTTACATTAGTTGTAGGTTTAATTGTAAGCCCATGTGAAGAATTAAGGCAAGAATTTGTGTGGTCATACTTCCTAGTTCTTGAAACGATTGTTGCAGCAGCATTCCTCGTACAAACTGAATAATCTGAACATTCAGTGAATAACACATTGTAATTGTACTAGCAATAAATGCTTGTATTTTCGAATAATCTGAACATTCTGTGAATAATGCGTTGCAATTATACTAGTAATAAATTAATATGTTATCCTCTCTAGACCCTCTATATCCTCTTAATATTCCTGCATTTTTGAGCTGGCAAAAGATGGTTTTAGATATTGTTATAATGTCTTCATAGTGTTGTTAGAAAGTGATGGTACTGTGTTGTTGAATATTTAGTTTCCACCAATTGAAAGCTTGACATGTACCACAAGAATGTGTGAATCAAAGGCCACTGATGGACATGCTGGGTGAACTGCCTCTTTTAAAGGAAGGGCCAAGAAGGCAATGATAGGCAGCACTGAAGAGGGCATGTTCTCATTGTAAAAGATCAATAAGTGCAACCTGAAGATTTATTATAGGGAGTTATTGTATTAATGTGGAGCAGCCTGGCTCAAATGTTTCACATTCATTCTCTTATTCATGTATTAATTAATTTATTTTTCTTTTATACCTGTAACAAATTGCAGTGGTGACAGACTATGCCCTATGATTGTAACTTGTTGCATAAAAGGCAGTAATCTATTCTGGATGTCATGCCAATCCATGTCAGAGATGGGAATTGTATTTGACAGTAATAATAAGCACTGAAATTTTTTGGACAATAAAACTATGTGCCATAATTGAAGAAAAGGACAAGGTTCACCAAGGAAATGTGTAGGCTTTCTACAGAGGGTATCTCCACCTTAAAATAACTGAGGTAATTTAAACATTATAATTTTTATTTGTGTGTATTTCTGATTACAAAGGGCAGTCACTAACCTTGATAGGCAGCAATTCGGGCACGGGTTGAAATAAATGCCTTTTAACCTTGATAATTAAATGAAATTCTAGTGCAAAGACAGCTTTATAATTAAAAAGTCTTTTCATTATTTCAAGTGCATCATCAAGGGCTTGCAGATTAACAGATATGGGCACATATTGGTATTCCCGACTTTCATTTTTCAAGTGTTTATTATGTGTCATGGATTTTTTTTTTCACAGGTTTGACTTTTGAATTTACGTTAATAATTTAATGTGGTATTTTTAACACATTGGAT
Organism: Erpetoichthys calabaricus; assembly: GCF_900747795.2. Lineage (NCBI taxonomy): Eukaryota > Metazoa > Chordata > Cladistia > Polypteriformes > Polypteridae > Erpetoichthys > Erpetoichthys calabaricus. The sequence goes on from NC_041394.2 coordinate 323,533,982, forward strand.
ACTACTAAAGAAGCCCATTCGTTTGATTCTCATTTATTTTATACAATTTCTATAAACTATGCTACACTGAGAAGATGTCATTGAATGTATAGCATTCTTTCCTTTAAATCGAATATATATTTTTTTATTTAGCCAAAAACTGGATATGCAGCAAAAACTAACCTTCAAAGTGATCTGCATGATACTAATTCACAGTGTTCTTGTAGAAACAAAATAAACGATATGCCGCCTTAGATGTAGATGTCATGTTTTAACAGTAAAGAACCAGAAGATGAAACATAGTCAATATAAGCAGGCAAGGACCAAGATCAGAAATTCAAACACACTATTATCAAGGCCAATTGAACAAACCTAAATCGAGGTCAAAAGATGTAGTTAAACTCCTTTTACCAAGAAATGCTAACCAAAAATAATCACACAAAAAGTTTTAAAGGAGGTTATCTGTAATTTGGGACACCGGGAAGTGAACTGCACTGAACTTCAAATCATCGCATATATATATATATATATATAGAGTCATGCACAGGTGTCGGAGGTATAGGTATATACCTGCCAAGACGAGAGGGGGGCTACACTGACTTTGTCCTGTTTCTCGTCTTCCCTCACAGCTCCGAGAGAATGCCCAAAAAAGGCACTTAGCCCCGCCCCTTCTAAGTATTTCGCCATAAAGGACAGGCAGCCTAAAGAGAGGCATCCTTTGCTGGAAGACCTGAGTAAACTGTGGTGCGGAGCACAAGAACATGTGCCGAGTAGGAGAAACCCTGGACAGTGGCGGGAAGTGCATTTGCGTGTTTTTTTTGTTTCCTTTTTGTTTTTGTTTACTTCATCTGGTGAAGAATAAATTGGATGCCCCAGTTGGCATCCAAAATTCTGACTGAATCCAGTCTGTCCTTCCAGCACCCAACCACAACATACTGTATGTATATATATATATATATATATATATATATATATATATATATATATATATATATATATATATATATATACAGTGGAACCTCAGGTCATGACCATAATTCATTCCAAAACTCTGGTTGCAACCCGATTTGTTCATGACACGAAGTAATTTCCCCCATAGGATTGTATGTAAATACAATTAATGCGGACCGGACAAACTGTATGTAAATATATTTTTTTTAAGATTTTTAAGCACAAAAATAGTTAATTATTTCATAGAATGCACTGTGTAATAGTAAACTAAATGTAAAAACATTGAATAACACTGAGAAAACCTTGAACAGAGAAAACTAACATTGCAAGAGTTCACACTACAGCCTTACGAACCGCTCGCTGTAAACACTTTTTTTTAATGAGTTTTAAGCACATGGAAAAAAATGAACATTTGAAAAATCCGTAATTTATACAAAAACTAACCATAAACAACCAAGAAAAGTAACATTGCAGGAGTTCACGCTATAGCCATACGAACCGCTTGCTGTAAACACTTTTTTTAATGAGTTATAACCACAGGGAGAAAAATGAACATCTGAAAAATCTTTAATTTATACAAAAACTAACCATAAACAACCAGGAAAACTAACCTTGCATGAGTCGAGTTCTGGCATGAAGGAAGTGAGGAGGAACTGGGTGGAGAGGAGATTACAGTTTTGAGGTAAAGTCTGTGACGATGCGGGTTCGCTGCATGCTCCCTTCTCGCTTTCGGGAGCCCTTAAACCCATCGCCGTCGGTAATGTTACCGATGAGCACGACAGTGAGGCACTACAATGGAGCTAGGGGATGGTGCAAAAAGTGCCAAATGCTTTTATGAAAATCAACAAAACAACAATCAAAAACAAAGTCCAAATTAAATAAAGTGCAGTGCTTTCAGAATCCTTCAATAATAAATAATCCCATAAAAACAGAAGTGAAGTGGAGGTTAAAATCCAATAGAAAAAAGTCTTCATTAAATATAATGAGGTTAAAACAATGCTGGAAACAGTCTCTTTAAAAACAAGCCCGGTGCATTCTTTAACTGGTGACCCTATCCAGGCTTCGCAACAGGGGAGCCACTCTACCTGCAGCTGTCCTTCCTTCTTCCTTCTGGTCTGCAGGCCTCCCGATCCCTGGCTTCGGTTGCACACTCTCCAGACTGAGACTTGGCTTCCATGGCGACCAGGATGCCCACGTCAGGGAATTCACCGCCCAAGCCTCACAACTCCAGCTGCCTTCTCAGCCTTGCGTGGCCAGCCATCCTTCTTTTGGTCACTCCAGCTCTTTGATCTCTCAGCTGGAGCGACCGCTTCCTTCTGCCCCACCGAATGTCAGCCAAACACCCCTGCTTGGGCTCACTGTCCAGCTGCCTACCTGCAAGCACGCGCTTGCTTGCTCACACCGGTTATTTCCACACTGCTTCCTGCTTACTTCCTCACTCTGCAACCTCCATCTTTCTTTTCTTTTTCCTCCCTTTAGCTGCCTCGCGCTTCTATTTATGAAGAGGACATTTAGCAGCTGGACCAATTACGGATGTGGACTGTTTCCCACCTGTGCACTTAGGTGAGAAACGCTCACACCATGAATTCCCCTGGAACTGCTTTAGCCACTCAACCACCACACCCCCTCGCTAAGCTGCAAGCGTGGCAACTATTTATTTAAAACTGGCCTCTTGACATGAGCTGCGGACCCACTATACCACAAAGTCCCTCTGCGCGATGCACGTCTGACCGAGAACAATGTACTGTACAGGGAGAGACTGAACATGTGCGTATATCACCGGTGCATACGAACCGGAAGGGAAACGAAATAGAGCACAAAGAGTTCACAGCAAATGCACAGGGAGAGACTGAACAAGTGCGGAAATCATCGGCGCGTACGAACCGGAAGGGAAACTGGCTTGTTCTTCACCCGAGTGTGTGGTCATGAACAGACGCAAAAGTTTGGCTAACTTTTTGGACATAACCCGATTTGTACGTGTTCCGAGACGTTCGTGACTCGAGGTTCCACTGTATATATATATATATATATATATATATATATATATATATATATATATATATATATATATATATATATATATACACATATTAAGGCAAAGATGTGTGATATTTGTAGCTACAGATCCTGTGATGATGATTCCTGGTATATATGGGGGTATGTAGGGCTTTTGACAATTTATAACTGAAAAAAAAAAAAAATTAAACAAATTAAAAACAGCACCTGTTAAGTACTAGCTAGAGTCATCCATTGGCATTTACATGTTGTAAGAGATAATGTTCTTATCATTAAAAATAAGTCACGTTCCACAGACTAATAAAAAATTTTACTAACTCTATTCTGAAATGCTCCTGAAATATTTAATTAAAACTCCAGGGGCTTCATGTATAACGCCGTGCGTAGAACTCACAATATAACATAGCGTAAGCACAAAAGTGGAAATGTTCGCACACACAAAAAAATCCAGATGCATAAATCTGTGTGTACGCCAACTTCCACGTTCTTCCGCTACATAAATCCCGGTCAGCGTGAAAACTAATGCAAGTGCACACGCCTGTTGTCCCGCCCCAACTCCTTCCAGAATTATGCCTATTTGAATATGAAAATCAATATAAATAGCCCTTAAGCTCAGCCTTCTGTGAAAAGACAATGGCGAAAGCACGAGACCAAATAGAAGAATTTCAGTGAATACCAAGTAGAGGCAAAGAAAAACTTACTATTTGTTGGTTTAAGCAGTGATATAAACAACAAAAAGAAGTTGATTGAGTAACACAGTGGTAGAGAAACTCAAAAGTTCAAGTTTAGAAAGTCGCAAAGTGCCCGAAATAAATAAGAAGTGGTCAGATATCAAAGTCTCCGTGAAAAGGAGAGTCGTAGCCCACCATCTAAGTGTCATATAGAAGCGTATTAGGGTACAGAGAAAAGAAGAACAAAATAGAGACAAAGTTCAAAAAAATATTCAAATGTCAACTTTAATCTCAAAATTTTCACTTTAATCACATAGTTTATTATGTGATTAAAGTAAAACATCATAAACTTCATCTTAAAATCGTTTAATTTACTAGTTTCCCAAATCCCATCGTAACTAAAGTAGCATGTTAAATGCTTTGTTTTGTATTTGATCTTCTGTGTGCTCTATGTGTGTGAATCACTACGTGCTTCTGGGTTTTGTCTTCCTCCGACAGGACACAGAATCCATTACATTCGTAATATTACAGCTCTCTGAATAATTTGGCGTAAAGCCACGCACATCTTCACGGTAGCTCCAACCCTGGCGTATGCAAACTGGTGGCACCCAGCGTCAAAGCAGTGCTATTGTTCCTGTGTGGTTACCCTTTCTTAGATCCACATCCAAAACGGCGGCTCAAGTGCTCCTTGTAGAACTGTTTGTACTTGCAAGTTACTGTGAGGTAATTGTACTTATGATACAGTTATAATATTGCACAACCTGAGCCACTTTATAAAGAGTGTATTTACATATGATGACGATGTCATTTTTAAGAAGAAATGCAGCACAATATGTTGATTATATTATACAGATAAAACTTTAACTTTAACAACACGGTGCCGCAGCGCTAGCGAGCTTGAGCTTCGTTCACGGTTTGTTCCTGCCTCACGCTTTTTTCATGCTGTGACTGGCGCGACACTGGAAGGATAGATGGATAGAATAATTAAACATTATGAAGATATTTCGATGTTCCTTAAAAGTTTTGAAGAATCAGCGTTCTAAGCTTACAGATGGCTTAACGTCTATTACAGAGCTGATTGTGTGGCGATTGGGTATTTGGAGAAAGAAAAGCAAGAACAGGAATTGGAGGGTTAGTACGTTTGAAAAAGACAGTAATTCTGTAAGAAAGAATTTCATTGAAGGTCGCGCATGGCACAGCAAGCATCTTGCTGTAAGACATGAACAATCACTGCACCACTGTGTTCAAATGTTTAATAACATGCTTTAACTCATATCATCATGAAAATGATATCACGTATACTTCTCAGTATTTTAATTACTCAGAGAGCTGTAATATTACGAACGTAATGGATTCTGTGTCCTGTTGGAGGAAGAGCACATAGTGATTCAGGCACATTGAGCACATATAAGATCAAATACAAAACAAAGCATTTAACGTGCTACTTTAGCTGCGATGGGATTTGAGAAACTACTAAATTAAACGATTTTAAGATGAAGTTTATGATGTTCTACTTTAATGACAAAATAAACTACGTGATTAAAGTGGAAATTTCGAGATTAAAGTTGACATTTCGTGCTTTTTTCACACTGTGTGCCTTTTTTTTCACTGTACACTAATAAGCTTTCATATGACACTCAAACGTTGAGCTACGAGTCGCCTTTTCACAACGACTTTGATATGTGACAACTTTTTTATTTCGGGCACTGTGCGACTTTGTGAACTTGAGCTTTCGAGTTTCTCCGACACACTATGTCACTCGATCAGCTTCCTTTTGTTGCTGATATAACTGTTTTAAACCAACAAATAGTACGTTTTTCTTTGCCTCCATTTGGTATTCGCTGAAATTCTTCTATTTTTCCTCGTACTTTTGCCATTGCCTTTTCACAGAACGCTGGGCTTAAGGGCTATTTATATTGATTTGCATATTCAAAGAGGCGTAATTCTGGGAGGAGTTGGGGCGCGACAGCAAGCGCGTGCACGTGCATGTATTTCCTCGCTGAACGGGATTTATGTAGCAGAAGAACGTGGAAGTTGGCGAACGTGCAGATTCCTACATCTGGATTTTTCTGTGCATAAGCCCATTTCGGCTTTTGTGCTTATGTCATGTTATAGTGCGAATTCTACGCACGGTGTTATGCATTAGGCCCCTGGACTTGTCCTCTCTTCCACATAATCCTTTCCAGAGTATGTTATTTTCTTTAGGTACACTTCTTGCAAACCTAGCTTTAACCTTTAAACGGAAGTCTTCAGATGTATGTAAACTCTGGAATACTTAAATCCTTGACTTTCTCAAATACTCTGTGCCAAGTATTATCCAATTTTATGGATTCAGTGTTGCAAAGTGGTAAGATTGCTTGGTGATGATCAACAGTAAAATTAAAATTTGTAACATTCAGCTCTCAGGTTTTCAGGGTGGGGCTCTGGGGGCGTCTGTCTTTCTGTCTGCTTTCACACTTCTCAGGAACCACTTTTTTTCTCTATTAATTTTCAGCAGGGTTGTGATATAGTGGGTGAGGTGTGGGCACTGAGAGGGAAGATTTCTTATTATAATAATATAATAATAAAATTTTCATTACGTTCTTGATCTGTACCTTATATTACCAAACTTTCATGATTGTATTTTTGTACATTAATTTTCAATGCTGTTTTGGGCAAAATGTGATATCCAAAATAAGGATACTCACTTAATTTTTAGATGTAACAAATACCTATCTTAAAAAAATACAGTGTATTTAACAAGGAATTACAGTGAACAGCTTATTTTTTAGAGCCAAAAATGTAAGGGGATTAAACAGGAAATGTGTCACTTTAATAGTTATAGTCCTTCCTTTTTTCTTATTATATTTTTTACAATAATGGATGATATCTCAGATAAGAGGTACTAATTAGTACCTTGGTTGGCAAGTAGTGAAAAATCATTTTGCATATTTACATCAGCACAAGACGATGAAGAAATGAGCAAAAGAGACATCTTTTTGTATCACACAGTCATGGTTGATCCTACAAGGATTAAAAGCAATCAGCTATGCATTTGGTGTTGTGTCCCTTGAAAATGCTGAAATTCAAGCTTCATTATCTGACAAAAACATAAGAAATAGTCCTTTAAATTACTAGCCACATGGGTGCGCGTCCACACATCTGGGATACTTAAATGAATGTTGTAATGATTAAAACGTAATTTTTCCAAAGATTTCTGTGACACTTGAGATGGAGAAAAGTCTCCAGCATATAAGCGTGATAGATGTTTTCCATCTGTCAGATTATGCCTTGACACCACAGTTGAGCTGGATTCACATTGGATGCCTTTTAGATAAAGGACTCGTATGTGATTCTGAAACTTAATGGTCTGAAAATACTTATGTAGATTTTCTCTCCTCCAAGGATTTGGAAGTGTTATGAAAAATTCAGCACTTATAATTTTACTCTTCAAAAGATTGGGAAAATGTGACTAATGAGGTATACTAGAAGTCTCATACACACCTTCTGTTAAAACATTGATGAAAGAAAAAGACCAACTTATTTTTTTATTTAGTGTTGTGGACATTAAACCACTCAAAAGACCAATCAAAAGCAAAGTCATTACTAATGATTTCCCAACACTTGAACATGAAAGAAATTAGAACTAAATTGCATGTACCATACATCAAAGGCTGACCAAGAAGGCTTTTGAGAAAAAGGAAAATTCCAGCAAAATTCCAAAAACACATGGCAGCTCAAAGCAAACATAACAAATCTGTAGGAACTGTCTTGTGTACATGTAAGGGTGTTATATTTTTAATCCCTTCAGATTCAGAGCTCACTTTGTATATCACAAGACCGAACACAAACACAGCACAAAATCGTTAATGAAAGGCAGTAAGGCTAGAATGTCCTTCACACTCAGTGTTATCCAAAGTATTGGAAAATTTTGTGACAGAAAAGTTCTGAATTAATTCTGATTTGTACTTTTTTGATGTTGGTTAATTTTGAATTTTCGATAGGTGGGCACTTTGACTTGGCTGATCATTTGCTAACCAAAGAAAAAATGGCATTTGTGTGAAGAACCATGCAGGTGACGGATGTGTCAGAACAGTAAACATCCTGAATACCCCTTCTTATTCTGACCTGGGAAGTCTCTCAAGGAAGTAGTAACAACCTAGGCTGCCAGTGAGTAACTGGTTTGTTTCAGCACAAGCAACTGAAGCTTGTAGTTTCTGTATGAATTTTAATGTTAGGCCAGAGGGGAACTGGGGTAGCCACTTAAACACCTTCACAATCTCAGTCAGATTTGTTGGAGTGGAGAGGGGAGTCATAGCAAGGGCTTGCTAGTCAAGGAGGAAGAGAATGATGTCAGTTTAGTATTATAGAACGGTCAGGAGGTAAGAAGGAACTTAATAAGAATAGAGGAGAGATTTAACTTAGTTAATGAAGTATCTGTTTTGTCTTTGGCAATGCTGGTAATTAATTAAATTATTCAGTAAGGCTCCTACTTTATTCACCTTACCTTTCTCTGTTGTAGAATGTGAGTCTCCAGCCTTTAGAATTGCATCAGTGTAACTGAAGCCCACTCATTTTAAGAAACAGAATAATTTATTGATAAACACTAGGATTATATAAATATGATAACAGCATATATTTATTTACTAGACAGACAAACATTTAACATAAAAGGCCGGCTATTTACTTGCTATTGAGAGTTGTAATTTATCTTGGCAAAGATAGTTTTATGATAACAAGTCTTTAAAGATGATGTCCGATGTTGTGTGTTGCTGCTCTAGGCTCAAGTGGAGTTGGAGTGCACTCTTTCTTTTTGCTACATGAGTCTTTGTTTGTGATGCTGCTTTCTCAGCTCACTTTTTGCTCTGTCTTCTGTAACTTCATAGAAAAAGCATTACTCCTTCTGGCATGAAGTAATGGCTGCTTCTCAGCAGACTGGATCTCAGCTTTCAGCTCTCCAAAGAGTTAGCAGCTCATCAGCTTTTTGGTTTCAGATGATTTTTAGATGGCCATTTTTCCAAGTGAGAGCTCCCTTGGGATTATCCTCAGAGTTCTAGAAAATTCCTTTGAGAGAGTGCCCAGAGAGTATCTTCTGATAAGATGAGTGCAACTGGTTTATGAAAGAAGCCTGGAACATCTGATTGGATTAAAATCATTTCCAGTTTCAAAATCAGTGCCTTCCCATTGGTGCATTAGTTTGTCCATCATCGTTCATTCATTGATTTAATGCTGTTTTTTCTTGCTTGAGGCCATGTTGCACTTTCTTCCTCAAGAAGTTTGCAGAGGGAACTCTACAAAGATGTCAGTTCATCTCTGGTTTACACTTTAGTTATCGAATGAAGTACAGACTGGTCCTGTTAACAAAGAGTTCAGCCACTTACTTTGGAATGCAAGCTGGGGGACAGTGAAGCTGGCTGTCTGCCACCCTGTTAAATCTGATTTCTTAAACCGGCTGGCGTGTCACTAAAGCCTAGCAGAATGGGCAAAACCCTCTTTGTCTTCCAACTTATACAGAGAAGTCTACTCTTGTGTTTTGAGGCTCAGAAAAGCACAAACACAATTGTGCTGTTTGTTGTTTTATTTTGGTTTTAAGTTTATTCTATTTTGGAAAATTTAATACTTGGGCTGGTTAAATTTCCCTCTTGTTATGTCTGCACTATTTATTTATTTAATATATTTTTCCAATGTTTCACTTCAGAGCACCTTCAATCACACACTGTTAAATTTACCAAATAAGCAAACAAGGTATCAGCTAATCAAATACCAATTTAAGTGATAATACCCAGTGGACAAATAAAATCTATCTATCTATCTATCTATCTATCTATCTATCTATCTATCTATCTATCTATCTATCTATCTATCTATCTATCTATCTATCTATCTATTTCTGTTAGAAATCAATTAGCACTAATCACAAAATCTACAAATATACATTTTCAATTGTTATGTGACAAAGATGATTAGGCAAATATCTGGTGTTTCTCTTCCAAACCTTATCTCTGTACCAAAATGGGGAAAGTTGAAGGGTGACCTTCGACAGATGTGACAAAGATTTTCTATGCCTCTCTGTCTACTAGTAATAATACCATTTGCTCTTTCAGAAGTGACTGCTTGATGGGTTTCATAACTGTATGCTTATCATTATGTCACAGCTGGACTTTGAGAAACATTTCTTCATTGCACCAATTATCGTGTTCATAATGGAAAAAATAAGTTTATTCTAAAGGCATCTTTGCTGTTATTTTATGTTTTCTGTCCAAGAGTAAATGTGACAGCACTACTATATGGTCTGCTTGATGCCTTCCTATTTCCTTTTTGTTGTACAATGGCAAAAATCCTGCAATTCATTTTTAATTGTTCAAGTTCCTAATGAGCCTTTTTCATCTAGGTTAGGTCCTAAGTCCTAGGCTAGCCTTCAGCCTATCTCACTTTTGTTTTAGTTCTAGACTCACTTACTCAGTCTGTTTGCATTCATTTGTTGAGATTCATTTTTTAAAACTAATTCCAGAAGGGTAATTGTCTTTTTCACATGACCTTTGGGGGTCAGAGCACAGGGTCAGCCATTTTACAGAGGTGCTGCAGCAATTTTCAGGTTAAGAGCCTTCTTTAAGGGTCCAAGGGAGTAGGATCCCTTCTAGAAATAACGTAATTTGAATTTAAACAGTGGTTTACATGAATGGGTTAAATAACGAATACATTGCTCCATATCTTTATGGTTTCTAAAATGCGAAAGTCTACTGATTAAACACTTTTTAACATTATTGTTATTTAACAGTATTATATTACTATTTGTATTCCCACTTTAGCAAGTGATGAGTCTACCCCTATTTGTTTTGGATGGATGGATGGATGAATGAATAGATGAATGGGTTGGCTATGATCTCCATTGAAAAGGATCTAGAAGGAACTTTGGCGTATAAAGAATTAATAGGATAGTCAGCTGTAGTGGAGTTTGAAAAGCTGAGTTATGCTTAAATGTCTCATCATATGTAGGTGAAAAAGGCTCATTAGGAACTTGAACAATTAAAAATGAATTGCAGGATTTTTGTCATTGTACAACAAAAAGGAAATAGGAAGGCATCAAGCAGACCATATAGTAGTGCTGTCACATTTACTCTTGGACAGAAAACATAAAATAACAGCAAAGATGCCTTTAGAATAAACTTATTTTTTCCATCATGAACACGATAATTGGTGCAATGAAGAAATGTTTCTCAAAGTCCAGCTGTGACATAATGATAAGCATACAGTTATGAAACCCATCAAGCAGTCACTTCTGAAAGAGCAAATGGTATTATTACTAGTAGACAGAGAGGCATAGAAAATCTTTGTCACATCTGTCGAAGGTCACCCTTCAACTTTCCCCATTTTGGTACAGAGTTAGGGTTTGGAAGAGAAACACCAGATATTTTCCTAATCATCTTTGTCACATAACAATTGAAAATGTATATTTGTAGATTTTGTGATTAGTGCTAATTGATTTCTAACAGAGATAGATAGATAGATAGATAGATAGATAGATAGATAGATAGATAGATAGATAGATAGATAGATAGATAGATAGATACTTTATTAATCCCAAGGGGAAATTCACATTTATTTATACATATACACATACAAATTCATATTTATATCATACATTTATAAATGTGGAAGTGTTTGCCAAAAATATGCATTTTCATTAATATAAGTGTTTTGCATAACTTAAATTCTTATATCTTTTATAGAGTTTCTTATCTATTCAGAAAATAACTCATTTAGATGCCATTTTTATGTTCAGAAATACAGCATGCATAACACATTGATCTAATAATCATGAAGATTAGTGAATAAAAAGCTAAATTGTATGTTCTTATCAGTATTTGTCAAGTGTAACTTTTTGAAGTGTAGTTCTCTGACAGAACCCTTGAACTTCTTATCTTTATTCTGTAATCATAGAAACGTTTAAAATAAATCAAAGCTTCCACAAAAAGAAGCAGGGGTGTTTCATAAAGTCTTGACGTGGTTAACAACTAGGATTGCATAATTTTTTTTGGGTGGAATAGCCTGTTCTTGTCAAGTAACATGTGTATGCTTTGGTGATGGCAATTCTCAATTGGTCCAGAGGTTGGCGCTGTGTGATAATGTTCTCTCTTTTGCTCCACTAATATGGAAATTGCCCCAGGATGCCCCAATGATGGTTTCTGTCTTGTTTATTTCAGTGGCATAGCTGGCAACATTATGGAAGAACTGCAACTATGATTGAGCAACTTAAGTTCTTAAGACTTGTGCTGACTAATAAAGACTATTTCGAGAAACCATCTGTCTTAGTCTAATCTGAGTGGAATTTGTTTATCCAGGATGTGGGATGTTTTTTAGTTCATATTTATGCAGTTATACTTGTATCCAGTTATTTAAAAAAAAACTTGTTTATGAAGTGGAATATACTTAAAAAGATATGTAGATTAAGATGAGACCATCTAGTACAATTTTGGATAAAACAAAGTTTGGTATTTGAACATACTGAGCAACAATGTGTGGAAACCACACACTTACCTGTGTATGTATTTGGCAAGAATGTGCATGTTTTGAAAGACAGCATGTTGGCAGGGCATAATATAATGAGTTTGTTGTCCCATTAAGAATGTGCTTCAGAACTTTCCTTGGATGGGATGCCAAAGACCAATTTGGGGATGTGTTTTGGACAATATTTCAATGGGACATTAAAGTTAAGAAAGCTTTGAAGACTCAGCATGAGGGACTGCTGGACCTCCAGGTAACTGGATGGCAGCTACAGATGGTTGCCACTATACTTCGGCCTCTTTAAGGTTTGTCTAAAATGTTTAGTCCTCACAAGAAATCCTAATAGCAGAGATTGTAGTTAGCCAATAAAGGGATCGCTAATGCAGGCTATTTTAGTAGGATCCAGTGCTTCTTATTTACAGTATATTAGCATGTCATTGGAGTACGAGGCTTGAAGGTGGGACTCAGCATATTAAAAGATATTTACTGCTACTTAGGGTCACAAACTGCGCAGGAACTCAGAAGTATTAAGTATAAACACCATCAGACTGGAGGAATAGACACAATATGTCCTTGTCTATCATTTGTCATGACATTTATATTTAATTTTTTTGACGCATCTCTCATTGGTATGACCTACACAATGACAGATTCTTTTAGGAATTCCTCAGAACAATAATTTTATTTTACTTATTTCTTTTTACCTTATAATTGTTATTTATGTTTTTAATATTAGACATCTTCACATCACTGTTTTGATTATTATGCTTTTTACCAACACTTTGTGGGTGTGGCCACAAAAAACAGAAGAAGCACAGCATTTCAACATACTAATAATAATAATAATAATAAGCTTTATTTATGTAGCGCCTTTCATACACTCAAGGACACTTTACAATTCAATACACACATTAACAAGACAGTAGAAATTACATACACGAAAAGAATAATACTCATTGAAAAGATTTGTTTTTAACAGAAGTTTGAAATGAATAATAGGCTGAGAGGGAGAGAATTCCAAATTTTAGGGGCTATCACTCTGAAAGCTCGGCCACCCATAGTTACTAACCTGTATTTAGGTACAGTGAGTAACTTAGCGTCTGATGATCATAATGCACGAGCAGAAGTGTAAGGAAGCAGCAGCACCGACAGATAATGAGGGGCTAACCCATGAAGGGCTTTAAAGGTGAGAAAAATAATTTTATATTTGATTCTTGAAGAAACTGGTAACCAATGTAATCATAGATGAATTCTCTTTAAGATTTGAGTTGCAAGATTATGCTGAGGAAATTATTCAGCAAAAGACTGGACTGGAGCTGGTAGTCGGTCCGTCTTTGAAAAGAATAATCTAAAAAAAGGCCCTTCAACAAAGTAAAATCAAAAAGCGTTGGCCCAGACAGAATGAGTAGGTGCTTGCTTCACCTTTGTGCACAATATTCCACTCTTTATTTGAGATGTCTCTGTATTCACAGCAGGTTCCCAGACTCTGGAAACAGACAAATGTTATTTCAATAGCAGGCAGGCTCGGTTATAGGACATACTCTGGACCTCCTGGAGGTCATGGCAAAGGAGAGAATTAAAACAAAACTGAGTGCCATTATGAGCAATGCTACATACACTGGAGCTGGAAGCCAGCCCTTTTGTGAACAGAATGAACAGAAAAAAGTCCCCTCAACAAAGTATACAGAGCAAAGAAGAGAGTGGAGGATGCTTGAGCAGCACTTCTGAATTTACTATGTAAGCACACGTTAGAACCAAAAATCATACAAGATTGCTGTTTATATATTTTTTATCGGCTTTTAATACAATCCAGCCCCACATTTTACTGGACAAACTTATTGAAATATTCTGTTTGGACTCTCTCTTGGTGGGGTTAACTCTGGACCTTTGTAACTAACAGAAATCAAAGAGTGAGTGTTGATGGCTGTTTTATTGACACCCTTAACACATCTGTGGGATCACCTCAAGGTTGCTGTGTTTGTCTCCTTTTTACTTTCTCATATACAAAGTATAGGGAAAGTATTGTAATCATCTAAAGATTTGATGTTGAGATTTTGATGAATCTCATCGTTTTAGACCTCCCTGACTTTCTCATATATAAAGTATAGGGAAAGTATTGGAATTCTCCAAAAACTCCTTTTCAAGATTTTGATGAATCTCGATGTTTTAGACCTCCCTGAGTCCGAAAATACCATTTTTGGAATTATGTCTGTGTGTCTGTCTGTGTGTGTGCGTAAACACAATAACTTGAGTATACTTTCACTTAGGTCAACTAATTTTGCATACAAGTATTAGATACAAAATGTCGATTTCTGTCAACTTTTGGGCTATTTCTGCTAACCGGAAGTGGTACTTTACCTTTTATTCATGCAGCTGCAGAGTCTAATTTATTCAGCTTTACTTTTATAATGGCAACCTCGAACGGGAGAAGCCGAAAGAAAAAGGAGTTTAATATATTATTAATTTGATTTGATTTGTTGTTAAGAGTTCTTTAGTGTACATAATATCTAAATATAATCATTGTCTTGCGGTTTACCCCTCAAATATCCATCCCCATATCTGAGTATACTAGAAAGTCTAGGGGAAACTACTCCCGATTTTTTATCTTAAACACAGATAACTGCAGGAATTAGTTCACACAAGGATAGATATCTCCAAAAATGTGTGGATGACCCTGTCGTTGTGAGTCTTTTATAAAATAATGAGACTAGCCATGGAGCTTTTGTTATTGAGCTTGTTCAATAGTGTGATTGTTCCTTTTTACAGCTAAATTAGGATTTTTTTTCACATAGTGATCCATAGACACATGGAATAAGTTACTAAGTAGTGTTTTAGACAAATAGAAATTTTGGGACTTTCAAAACATGACTTGCTGTTATTTCAGAAGATTTAAGTGGATAGAACCAATGCGCTTTGTTAGGCTGAATGGCCTGTTCTCATCTAGATAATTCTATTGTTCTAAATATCTCTAAGACGAAGAACAAGGCAGTAGATTTTAGGTGTTCCCATCCTCTCAATATGTCAAAATTAATAAAATGGGAGACTGCGGACATGGTGGGGCACTACAAATATCTGGGAACAATCAATGATAACAGGCTAACCTTTGATCTCAACATAGAAGAAATTTGTAAGAAGGGTTAGAAACAGCTATTCTTCCTTAAGAAACATAATTGTTTTAAAGTGGGCAAAACCGTAATGAATCTTTTTCACAAGTCTTTTATTAAATCGGTTGTTACATTTGCTTTTATATGTTGGTTTGGCAAACTCAGCATTAAGAATACAAACCAGCTTAACAATATTGTTAAAACTAACAGTAAACATATTGGCTCGCAGCAGTCCTCTATCACTGAGCTCTTTCACAAACAGGTTAGAAAAAAGGCCGACTCAATTCTATCAGACATGAGCCAATATCTTTTCTCTAATTTTCAGTTGTTGACATCATGCTGAAGATTTACGTTCCCAAGGGCAAAGAGCCACAGATTTAAGAACTCTTTTATTCCCTGGGCTATGAGCATTTTGAATTATATTACATGTAGAGATGCTTCTGAATTGTAAATTATTATTGTTTGCACTGTTTATATCAACTATTATTCTTTGTACTACTCTTGAGTTGGTTATGTTTGGTAACTCTAATTGTCAGCTACTGAATCTTTACTTGTTTTTCTTGCATCTTTAAAACAATATCTTGTGTTTTGTACTTTCCTGCTGTAAACAAATTTCCCTCTGGGATAATAAATTCTACCTAAACCTAATGTCTTTGGTGCTGATTGGTTTCTAGACACATGATGTCTGTACCATGTGACTTGTGAAAGCATGGTGCAATAATATATCAGAACTATACGTAAAATCCACAAACTTTGGTAAACTTAGGGAAGACTTATAACTCATGGAAACAGTAAAGATTTAGAAAAAGCTTTTAGTTTAGAGTTCTATTTTGGTTTTGAATTACACTTTTAACATTATGGTTTTGGTGACAATCTCAAAAGAAAATTGTGTAACAGACTGTTAATTTGACTCTGACTCCCCTTTGTTTGTTCTCCTAAAAAAGATATTGCTCATTTCAAATACTCCAAAAATTAACATTCAGTTTAATTGGAGATTCCATCAGTCCAACAGAAATATAATAGAATCAAGAATCCCACTGAATCCAGTTGTCTCTGTCGATAAGCACATTTATGTTATTATTTTTTTTAATAACTAGGGGGTTCTGCCCCCTGCTCGCTTTGCTCACCCACCCCCGGGTTTGGTTTACCGGATATACAATTTAAAGAGATTGTTATTTTCATGGGAATTGTTACATATGCATTATTTTCACTTTTACTTTAAAACTTTGTTCAGCTGCTGTCTTTCTGCTGCTGGCTCGGTGTGTGTTCTGCTTGTCGTGCTGCGCGTCAATCATTTAAAAGCCTGTACAGCAGCTGTCCTTATGCCACTTCGCGTATCTACCACTCGTGTTGTGAAGGTTGGGGGGAGGGAGTCAGGGCTGAACTCACACTAAGGAGAAGCAGTCAGATTATGTGCTGGCTTGTTGTTGCTGCTGATGCTGGTGAGCTGCATGTTTTGCTTGTCTCGCTGTGTGTCGATCATTTAAAAGCCTGTACAACAGCGGCTGTCCTTTTGCCACTTTGCGTCTCTGCCACTCGCGTTGTGAAGGGGGGGGGGATGGGAGGGGCTTAACGCATGATAAGGAGAAGCGGTCGGATCATCTGCTGGCTTGCTGCTGCTGCTGTTGAGCTGTGTGTTCTGCTTGTCACTTGTTTTAAGAGCTGGGAGCACATGAAGTGTGTCTGCCAAAAGCATTCCAACAACTGCTAGGTTAAAGGTCTGTGAACTTGAATGTTGTCTCTCTCACTTGTCCCGCATGACTTTAAAGTGTCTCTCGCGGGACGTCAGATTGTCTTCCGAGAAGATCACATTTCGTCTCCCTAGTCTCCCTCCCAAGATTTTCTTTTATAATAGAGAGAAATCCATTGTCTACATTACAAAGCACCATCATTATCATTATGTTCAGAATCGAGGCAGACAAAGGTATTGCTATTTTTCTTTTGACCTCTTCTAGAGTTTGTATTTTGACTCAGCTATTGTATTTTCACTTTGTTTAAGTAGTTTCTTATTATTTCATTATCCATCTATTTCTGTTTGTTAGAAAATAACACATCACAATGCAATCTGTGTAACTCACTCATGTATGAGCAGCTCTGTGCTCCAGGCTCTGTGTGTCAGCCATCTGTATAGCTTCCTGTTTCACACACTTGACAGCCTTCAGTTCGCCAATGGCAGATCTGTGCTTCACAGTTGGCACCTGTTTGTCAGCTGTTCACCTCGTATGTTAACTCTCATGGTATTCATCCCGAGGCAAAGTGTTATTAGTTAAACATTTTAATCAAAGTGTGTACATGTACATTACACATAAACATTTTCCGTTTTGTGACTGTTCTAAATTATGTGTGATTTAAAGCATGCCAAAAAGTCGGTGTCAAAACAGAAAGGTTGAAAAGCTAAAATCTTGTTTATTTACATTGTGGAATGATATTACACATTCTAATTTGGTTGCCAAACATTAGAGAATTTGTAGATCAAGGAAAGTGAAGCAGTGCAAAATGTGTGACTGCAAAGCTGCTTCTGATAAATTTCAGGGTTTGCCAATGCAGAAGAAGTCAGTATGGAGTGAACTGGAATGGGGAAACAATCACAAAGAAATACCCAGAATATTATTATTATTATTATGTCACAACAAAGCAAAGACAGTGAGAAGTTTTGGGGCAACCACAGTGTGATTGAAGACTCAAAAACAGAGCAATAAAATGTGGGTAAAGCATTAACTTGTATTTTTTCAAACAAGAGTCTGGAAACGACAACCAAAAATGACTGTTCTTCTAGTTAAGACTATTTCTGGCAGGAAGAGGTGGGTCCAGGGGGACGGACACTGGAAGTGGTGTCATCAATGGGAAAAGCCGCCAATCTTCCGGTCTGCAGAGGGAGAGAAAGAGTAGGTGTTATCGTAGAGTGCCAACCCCTACAGCGGCTGAAACAATACCATCACCAGAGCCCTTAAGCTGTTCCTTATGCAATATGTGTGGCAATTATTGTTGCTGTCATTGTTATTTTTAATGTAATTAACTGTGTTTCCATCCAAAAAATATTATGAACCTTGGGCCTGACAATGCCAAGGTAGGTACTGATGCCCTCAAACCTAGAAGGAGGTTAAAGTAGACAGAAAAACACATATATCTATATATATAAAAGTCAGTGTGTGTATGTACTGTATGTATGTTCCAGCATCACTTCCGAATGGCTGGACCGATTTTCATGAAACTTGGTACACATGTTCCTCACTGGTCAACTAAAAATACTGTAGAGTGAAATCAGCCCTAACCCACCGCCTTCTGGGTAGGGAGGGGGGTGATCTTGTGGTCTTGTATGCATATTATCATCCAGTTGACACTTAGAATGACCACAAGAGGGTGACCTGGAGGTGACTGCCAGCATTCTTTATGTTTGAGCACAACAGCGTGCCTGTTGCTTTCGAAATTAAATAGAGTTGGCCAGGTTGGCATCCCAGCTATTTTTGGGACTCATTCTGTCTTTGTGACTCGAACAGCCATATATATATCTTTATATAAAAGTCAATGTGTGTATGTATGTATGTATGTTCCAGCATCACTTCCGAATGGCTGGAGCGATTTTCGTGAAACTTGGTACACATGTTCCTCAGGTGACTGCCACCATTCTTTATGTTTAAACACCACTGCGCTCCTGTTGCTTTCGAAATTAAATAGAGTTGGCTGGTTCTGAGCATCAACTGGATGATAACATACATACAAGACCGCAACACAAACACATTAGTGAGTCTTCATTGTTTGTTAATTTATTTTTATTTTTAAAGTTGAGTTTTTTTTTTTTAATTATATTTTTCTCATACAATAGAAAAAAAAAATATTTTCCTCCTGGGCAATGCCGGGTATTTCAGCTAGTGAGTAAAATAAAAGTAAAAAATTGATAATAATCACAGTTACAGAATTAATTCTCAGTTACATCAAGATTGAACACATGTCCTAGTAATCTTGGCTGAACACTACTTGGTAGCTTATTTCAAGTTTCTATCATTCTTTGTGTAAAGAAAAACTTCCCAATGTTTGTGCGAAATTTACCCTTAACAAGTTTCCAACTGTGTCCCCATGTTCTTGATGAACTCATTTTAAAATAACAGTCTCGATCCACTGCATTAATTCCCTTCATAATTTTAAACACTTCAATCATGTCACCTCTTAATCTTCTTTTGCTTAAACTGTAAAGGCTCAGCTCTTTTAATCTTTCCTCATAATTCAACCCCTGTAGCCCTGGAATCAGCCTAGTCGCTCTTCTCTGGACCTTTTCTAGCGCTGCTATGTCCTTTTTGTAGCCTGGAGACCAAAACTGCACACAGTACTCAAGATGAGGCCTCACCAGTGCATTATAAAGGGTGAGCATAACCTCCTTGGACTTGTACTCCACACATCGTGCTATATATCCTAACATTCTGTTAGCCTTCTTAATGGCTTCTGAACACTGTCGGGAAGTCGATAGCTTAGAGTCCACTATGACTCCTAAATCCTTCTCATAAGGTGTACTCTCGATTTTCCGACCGCCCATTGTGTATTCAAACCTAACATTTTTACTTCCAATGTGTAATACTTTACATTTACTGACATTAAATTTCATCTGCCACAAATCTGCCCAAGCCTGTATGCTATCCAAGTCCTTCTGTAATGATATAACGGATTCCAAATTATCTGCTAATCCACCTATCTTGGTATCATCTGCAAACTTAACCAGCTTGTTACTTATATTCCTATCTAAATCATTTATATATATTAAAAATAGCAGCGGCCCTAGCACTGACCCCTGTGGAACACCACTCTTAACATCGGCCAGTTCTGATGAGGTTCCTCGCACCATCACCCTCTGCTTCCTGTGTCTGAGCCAATTCTGCACCCATCTACAAACATCACCCTGAACTCCCACCTCTTTTAATTTGATGCCCAACCTCTCATGTGGCACCTTATCAAATGCTTTCTGAAAGTCCAGATAAATAATATCATAAGCTCCACTTTGATCGTATCCTTTTGTTGCCTCCTCATAGAATTCCAGCATGTTAGTAAAACACGACCTCCCTCTTCTGAACCCATGCTGACTGTTCCTAATAACTCCTGTCCTTGCCAGGTGTTGCTCGATCTTATCCTTAATAATTCCTTCCATTAATTTTCCTGTGATGCATGTTAAGCTTACTGGCCTATAGTTGCTTGGATCTGCCCTGTCACCCTTTTTATATAATTTGATGATATTTGCCATTTTCCAGTCCTTTGGAATCTCTCCAGTGCACAGTGACTTCCTAAAAATATGCATCAAGGGTTTATATATGTACTCACTAGCCTCCTTAAGAACACGAGGATAAATATTATCTGGTCCTGGTGATTTGTTCGATTTCAGCTTATTTAATCTGAGCAGCACTTCTCCCTCTAGAATTTCCAAATCCCTCAGTACCTCCTTAGTAGTCGCGTTTACCTCTGGGAGGTTATCCACTTGCTTACTTGTAAACACCCCAGAAAAATGTAAGTTTAAGGCATCCGCTATTTCACTGTCTGTATCTTTTATTTCCCTTTACTATTCCTGATGCACTTGACCTCCTCCTTGACTGTTCTTTTACTACTAAAATACTGAAAGAATCTCTTAGGGTCTTCTTTCACCTTATCTGCTATATTCCTCTCCAACTGTCTTTTAGCCTCCCTGATATCCTTCTTAATGGTTGCCCTCATGTTCTCATATGCTCTACAATTCACTTTGCAGTCATTAGTCTTATATGCCTTATAAAGCAGTTTTTTCCTTTGCAACTTCTTTTTTAAATCTTTATTAATCCCACCGTGGAGTTTTTTTTTGTTTCCTATTAATTCCAAATTTAGGTATGTATCTGTCCTGCATTACATGTAAAACATTTTAATACCTGTTCCACTGCTCCTCGACTGTCTCCACACTTAAAAGCTTATCCCAGTCTATCCTACTTCGACTTTGTCGCATCTGCTCAAAATTAGCCCTACCAAAGTTCAACTTAACAATTGTAGTCTTTGCATCTGCACTCTTACAAAATACTCAGAATTGTATTACATTATGGTCACTTGACCCTAGTGGTTCAATCACCTCTACACCCTCAGTTCTATCCTGATTATTACGAAATACTAAATCCAGACAGGCTTCACCCCGTGTTGGTGCTTTAACATGCTGTGTTAAAAAACAGTCACTGATTACTTCTAAAAACTCCTGCTCTTGTACTCCGCCATCTGTAAGGTTATCGCAGTTAATATTTGGATAATTAAAGTCCCCCATGACTATAATATCTCTCTGTAAACTTGCCTTTTAGATATTACTGAAAAGATGTGTGTTGAAATTACTGTCTGAATTGGGTGGTCTATAACACACTCCTAAAATAGATAGATAGATAGATAGATAGATAGATAGATAGATAGATAGATAGATAGATAGATAGATAGATAGATAGATAGATAGATAGGTAGGTAGGTAGATAGATAGATAGATAGATAGATAGATAGATAGATAGATAGATAGATAGATAGATAGATAGATAGATAGATAGATAGATAGATAGATAGATAGATACTTTATTAATCCCAATAAGACCTCTATCCCTAATATTTTCCAGGCGAAGCCACATGTCCTCACTAAGATGGGGCTCATCATCCAACTGAAGAAGACTTACATTTAAATCCTGCTTGGCATTAACAGCAACCCCACCTCCTTTTCTGTTCTGTCTATCCTTCCTAAAAAATGTGTATCCCTCTATGTTACACTCATCCCCATCTTTGTTATTTAGCCAGGTTTCTGTTATTGCTATAATATCATAATTATGCTCTGCTACATATAACTCCAACTCACTTACCTTATTTTTGATACTTCTAGCATTAAGGCAAGCTATTTTTAATGTATTACTCCTTCTACATTTAAATGTTTGCTTAGAATTTACATTACTATGCATTCTTGTTTCTACACCATTGTTTGTTCTTCCATGTTTAGATCTAAACCTGGCCTGTCCTAAACTCTCTGCCCCCCCATTCCCTAGTTTAAACAATCCTCGACTAGCCTACCCATACTCCTCCCCAATACATTGGTGCCCCTCCAGTTCAGATGTAAGCCGTCACGGCGGAACAGGTCCCATCTGTTCCAAAAGTAGTCCCAATGCCCCATAAACCTATACCCTTCTACCCTGCACCAAGATTTGAGCCACGCGTTAAGCCTTCTAATCTCCTCAATCTTACCTGGACTGGCGCATGGCACAGGCAGAACTTCGGAGAAGACTACCTTGTCAGTTCTGCTCCTCAGCTTAGCACCTAACTCTTTGAATTTGGATCGCAGAACTGACAGACTACCCTTATGTATGTCATTTGTTCCAACATGGACAATGACAACTGGATCCACCCCCGCTCTGGCCAAGAGCCTAGCCACCCTTCCAGGGAGGTCCCCCACCTGTGCTCCTGGAAGGCAACACGCCGTGCGAGACTCTGTCTCTGGAGCACACCTGTGCTTCAATCCCCCTAATGATTGAGTCCCCAACTATCACTACCTCTCTCTTTTTGGGAACTGGTTTTGAGGTGGCCCGTTGGGGCTCCTCATCCCTGCCTACCACCTCAGAATTATCAGAGACACCGTCCAGCTCCGCAAGGACATGATAACGGTTTGCCACTTCTAATTCTGGGGTTGATGCCCCCGGACAGAGTGCACCCTTTGCCTTACGCCTTGTGACCTTGACCCACCTGTTTCTACCTGTCTGGTCTGGAATCTCCTCCCGCGCCACCTTGGGGGTGCACACTATCTCTCTAAAGGACACCTGGGCCAAGTCCGCCAATTCTCTGTTACAACACAGGTCAGCCAACTCCTCCAGTTCAGCGGCCCTGAACTCGAGGTGCTGGATCAGCTGACATCTCTTGCAGATGTAGCCCTCATTTTTCAGATTGATAAAAAAAATAAATTACCTTTAGTAAGAAGTGGTATCTGGCAAGCTCCAAAAACAAGAAATAAATAAATCTTTTTGCACTGAAAATTGTATTAGTGTATTCTTTAACCTTCTAGATTCAAATGTCAGAGAGGGAGATACAGTTAACTATTGGAAGCTCAATTTTAGCTGCTTTCATCAAAAATTGTGCGTCAACACCAGCAAGATTGATTTTTATCACCTAAACCTCAAAAATTTTAGTTATATATTTGCTGAATACTAAGCCCTAGTTTTTAGTGTTAGGCAAAACCCATGCCGGCCAGCACTCATACACTCATAACTCAGTGCACCTGAGAAAATCATAAAGAGCAAGAATGACACTATCATTTGGACTTATCGGTGTCCACAACCAGACATTATAAAGGGCTTATTAAAAAGGCTAATACTGTAGAGATATATACAGCAGCGCCAACTCTTAAGTAGAAATCAAGGGGGGTTAAGTTTGTAATATGAATTTGAGAGATCTTACCTGAAATATTATGTGCAGTTCTGGTCTTCATTTTAGGTCCTGAGACAAGCAATAAGATGGATTCTAAATGTTTGAGCTATGCAGAAGGATTAAAGGAGATTAACCTTCTCAAGCTAAGATGAGACATGCCCACTGCACGCCCAACCTACCTGGAAAGGGGTCTCTTTTTGAACTGCCTTTCCCAAGGTTTCTTCCATTTTTTCTCCTCAAGGGTTTTTTTTGGGAGTTTTACCTTGTCTTCTTAGACAGTCAAGGCTGGGGGGGCTGCCAAAAAGCAAGGCCTGCTAAAGCCCATTGCGGCACTTCTTGTGTGATTTTGGGCTCTACAAAAAATAAATTGTATTGTATAAATAAAATTTTCTAAGGAATTAGTATGACATATGTCACTAGATGACAAATGTCACCTAAACTTGAATTTTTCATCAAGAGACACAGAAAACTATAACTGTACACAATAAGTTTACAAGTAGGGTACTATGACGTCTTAATTACAGTATTCTTTTATATAATATATACTAGCAAAATACCCACGCTTCGCAGCGGAGAAGTAGTGTGTTAAAGAGGTTATGAAAAAGTAAAGGAAACATTTTAAAAATAACGTAACATGATTGTCAATGTAATTGTGTTGTCATTGTTATGAGTGTTGCTGTCATATATATATACATATACACATACACATATATTATATATATATATATATATATATATATATATGACAGCAACACTCATAACAATGACAACACAATTACATTGACAATCATGTTACGTTATTTTTAAAATGTTTCCATTACTTTTTCATAACCTCTTTAACACACTACTTCTCCTCTGCGAAGCGCGGGTATTTTGCTAGTATATATATATATATATATATATATATATATATATATATATATATATATATATATATATACAGTATATATATACAGTATATATGTGTGTGTATATATATATATATATACACACACACATATATACTGTATATATATATATATATATATATATATATATATATATATATATATACATACATATACACACATACATGCAGTTTCAATAACATAGAAATCAATATAAACAACATTAACATCATTATCATATGAGAATATGAAGTAATATATAAGAAGCACATTTCATATAAATATAAATTATTAAACAGTAAAATCTTCTTCTGTAATTTGCTACCGTGGCTATTCGTTTGTCTGTCCAGGATTTTAAATCACCTGTAGCTCGCAAACCGTTTCACCTATTGACTTGAAATCTGGTACACATATAGAACGTCACGTCTACTATCCGCTTTATGGGTGATGATTGTATTACTCTTTTTATCCATCCATCCATCCATTTTCCAACCCGCTGAATCCGAACACAGGGTCACGGGGGTCTGCTGGAGCCAATCCCAGCCAACACAGGGCACAAGGCAGGAAACAATCCTGGGTTTTTATCTTTATTTTATTTTATTGTAGAATCAACTCCTATCTGCGCACACCAGGGCGGCCGTGGGTGGATGCGTATGGTGTATTCACTTCACGTTATCGTGCATTGCGCTGTCACTGGTATTTTGATAAAAGAATTTGAACAACATATAAGAAGCGTATAAATTATTAAACAGTAAAACATTAACATTTAAGAAGTAAAGTTACATTAAGTACTATTGCAGTGCCTTCGGGTATACCTAATTTTTTGTTTGCCCATTACATGCTTAAATGTATACATTTTTTGGTGCACCTACCCGAGAACACGCGACATATAACCGAGCGTGGGAGAAGCATGGATTTTAAACACGCGTTGAGTTCATCTGCTGGTCTCCCTCGTGAAATAACTGGCAATGTTTGACTAAAATCTACAGCGAGTAAAACAACATTACCTCCTATTTTTTTTTTACGATCTCTGAGATCTTGCTTTTTCCGGTTCAAGGCTTCATAAGCTCTTTTATGTTCTATGGTGTACTTATCCCAAACCATCATCTTTGAATGTTGCAAGACTTTCGCCTTGTATGTAGATCGGGGTAATTACATTCATTGCATTCCTAGTCTGAATCACAATCTGATTGTATGGGTGGTTACCTGGCACTGTAGGGTTGCCACCCGTCCTTTAAAATACGGAATCGTCCCGTATTTGAGAATGAAATTGCGCGTCCCGTTTTGAATCAATACGGGACGGGACTTGTCCCGTATTTTTTTTATAATTTTTTTTAAAGCAGCGTCTCATGCAAATCATCCCACACGCATTTTATGAAGATGCCTCCTTTCCTACTTTTGATTGGGTAATACTTGATGTCATCGTTAGTTTGATTGGTCTTTTTAACTGTCCAGTGAGGAGGGCGGGTCTTTTAAGTAGAGTCTGCAAACTGTTGGCACTGGGATGTGGCACCCGCTGCAGTATGCGTCCCTTATTTTTTTGTATTAAAAGTAGTAACCCTACCTGGCAGGTAACACTTATGTTTGGTCATGAAGTCGTCTAAAATCCGCCACGTGCCCTCTTTTAATTGTGAGAAGCAGATATATATAGCCAAATTCTCGCGCTTCGTTGCGGCAAAGTACTGCTTTTAATATTTTAAGAAGAAAATAAAACCTTTTTAAACGGATCGAAAATATACCAATAACAATTTGTTAAGGATCTGTTTTTTTGTGAACCTCGCTTTTCACAGCTGTCGCGCTACGGCGTGTGTTTCGTTTATTTGACAGTATGTAGATCGTGGTAATTAAATTCATGGCATTCGTTTTTTGAATCACAATCTGACTGTATGGATGGTTACCTGCCAGGTTACGCTTGTGGTTGGTCAGGAAGTCGCCTTACATCCGCCACGTGCCCTCTTTCTGTTCCCAGAAGCTGATCATAGAATGGTTTTAATAGTTTACTTTCAAATAATGCAAAGAGTATGCGACACGTGTTTCTCCTTAATTCTGGGCTCATCAGGCATACACACTCACTGCATCCCCTCTCGAGAATCGAATATCGTCAGCGCCAGAGTTGAAGCCCCTAACGTTGCGGTCAGCAAGTGGGCTAACATCCGCCATGTGCCGTCTTTCAGTTGCGAGAAGCAGATCATAGAATGGTTGAAACTGTTGCCCCTAACGTTGCGCTATGGCGTGTGGTTCGTTTATACCTCGTGTCTTCTCATTAAACTTTTATCTCGCGAATATGTTATTGCAATCCGCAGCAGGAGCATTTCTATAAACTTAATTTAAACTTACGTTTTACACCGTGCTTTGTTTCCCTTATGAACATGCTTGTATGCTTCACTCGCTCCCTTCTCAATTGTTTAATGAATTTTTTGTTCTTCGCTGTTTGCGGCTCCTCCTTCATTTGTCCCTACTGCATTCACAGTCTTTTCACGTTATTGCAATCCGCAGCGGGAGCGTTTCTATAAACTTAATTTAAACTTACGTTTTACACCGTGCTTTGTTTCCCTTATGAACATGCTTGTATGCTTCACTCTCTCCCTTCTCAATTGTTTAATGAATTTTTTGTTCTTCGCTGTTTGCGGCTCCTCCTTCATTTGTCCCTACTGCGTTCACAGTCTTTTCACGTGATTACGTGGGAGGTGTGATGACGTGACACTCAACTCCTCCTCCCACGGCCATCGAGCTGCCGTCCATTACAGTATATTGTGAAAAAAGAGGTTCCAGGTATGACCGTTACGCTTTGAATTTCGAAATGAAACCTGCCTAACTTTTGTAAGTAAGCTCTAAGGAATGAGCCTGCCAAATTTCAGCCTTCCACCTACACGGGAAGTTGGAGAATTAGTGATGAGTGAGTCAGTCAGTCAGTGAGTGAGTGAATCAGTCAGTGAGGGCTTTGCCTTTTATTATTATAGATTAATTAATTAATTAATTTATTTATTTATTATACCATTTATATTAACATGTTATTTTGATCTTACACAACCATCCACTCTGAATCATCAGGTTAGGAAGTCACACAGTAGATGAATGATATGAACTTTACCTGCTACCTTGCCTTTTGCAATCCAAAAATCAAGGCAGTGTGGCCTAGTGGCTAAGGCGGTAGACTTTAAACAATAAGTGGTTAATGTTTTTGACTCACTCACTCACTTTGAGCAAATCAATTCATCTAGATTCCAATTAGCTGATGGACCAGCAGTCGGAACAGTTTTGGTTCCCACCTTGTGCCCAGAAATGGATAAGTGGGTTAGATGATAGATAGATGGATTGATGGGTACTTATGTAAACAATTGCATTTGTAAAATACTAATGACAATATATTAAAAAATATGATCACAGGTTCAATTCTAATCAATGAGTTATTGGTTGGTCTAACGTGCTGGCACCACAGTGGTAAGTGATTGCATTATTCTCATCTACTCAACTTTTGGAAGACATTAAGTAAAGAAATGTTTTAGCCTTACCTGCTTACCTGCCTACCTGAATGTTGCATAGGCTGCTGTGGTATATTTTAAAAGAATAATGGGCAAAAATATTTTGAGGACATCTGATTAAAAATAAACAGAAGCTCTACCTCATTAAAAATACAAAAAGGCAGCCAAGTCTTAGGAAAGATGCTCTTGGTCCAGAGAGACGAAAAGGAATCAGAGGACAGTAATGACCTTAGCTCTTTTTACTCTTCAATAAATGTCTGCTATTGTTTTTTTCTCACCTGGCGTGAAAACATAAAAAGCATAAAAATAATTCACAATCACTACTGGAGTTTCTCTACCAGGTTGTATACAGCCACTTTCTTATCACAATCACTACTACAGTTTCTCTTCCATGTCGTGTACAGCCACTTTCTTACATCTACCTGCTTAAAATACAGACAACCTGCTCCTCTAAACATGTGCCTGCAGTTCAATATATACAACCTGCAATCATGATCAATTACTATCAGGAGGTCTTCTGTGTGCCAAGAAATCATTCCCACTCATTTGTACTATGATTACATTGGCTAAAACTCTGACTGCTATATAATTGTTGTGTGTTCTATCCACAATTTAACAAAAAGCTACCCCTTTACATTTTCTTGTACTAGAGCTTGTAGAGTTTACAGAGAAAGGTATGATAAACAAAAATCATCTTGTGAGCAGCAGTAGTTTTACACATGGAAACACCTTGCTAATGGCAGAGGTCAGGAAAGAATGGCCAAAGTCATTCAATAAAAGCCAAATTACAGCTCTGTATGACAGGGGAAGGTAGATTAGCACCTCTGGGAACACAATATGTTGACCCTTGGAGTGGATATGCCACAGCAGCAGAAGACCGTGCTGGAATCCGGTCTTTTCAATGCAACTACAGGGAACATGTAATCACTTCAGAAGAAATGTCACATGATCTGATGAATCTCAATGTATGTTATATGTTAACTGAGGTTGAATTTTCACAGAAAGCAGGAATCCATGGATCCATTGTGCCTTTTATCAATGGTACAGATTGGTGGTTATAGTATAATGGCATGGGAATGTTTTCTTGCGCACATATTGTTGTTGTGAAACCTTTATTAGAATATTAGAATAATCTAATTTAGAACAGGCCATTCAGCCCAACAAAGCTCGTCAGTTCTGTCCACTTAATTATTCTAAAATAACATCAGGACTACTTTTGAAAACCACTGTGGTGGTGGCATCACACTCCGTACACTTCCTTTCCTTTTCGTTAGCAATGTTGTGGTAAACACTCCACAAAATGGTGATACCTGTATAAAACAAAATGGTGTCAGAAAAAATGTGAAACTATTTTATCTACTATAAATACATTTTTACAATAATTATCATAACTACAACACGTGTGTTTCAAAATATCAAATAGCTACAAAAAAGACCAGATAAAAAAAATAGAAAGCTCAAAAAAAAAAAAAATTTCAACAGCAAAGTCTGTTCATAACATTCTGTAACCTTGAATTGGACTAAGGAAATACAGCTATGCGGCACATCATGTCTGTTCGGGCAACATCTGACTGCATTTGCAGTTATAGTCACATAAGGTTAATAATTTGTTAATAATTTGTCTGACCCCAAAAACTGTAATTATGTAAGCTGATGAGCTCAAGTTATAAAGATCAAAAACCTTGGAGCTGAAATATAATTTTGCTTAAGTCTGGAGATTGGTAAATTTAATGAAAGTTTAATATATCCTGTCTGCTTTTTCTTTTGTTTTTGAACTGAAATATACTCCCTGCAGATTTCAATATATTATATTTATATAATATATAGTCTAATATATACTGCAGGTCCACAATAGAGAAAATATTTTGGTGCCAACTCAGTCAACGCAGTTTAATAAGCGAGAGTTCCACAAAAACACACGTTCAGTAAGGCTAAATAAACAAAAAAGTAGGGTCCCCGTAAAAATTGTTTTTCTTGGCTGTTAAGCCTCATAAAGTCAAAGAGGAAGGAGCTCCATCATGCAGTGCAATCCTGGACTGAGTGACTCTTCCTTCTGGAAGCCACAGCATATGTAGCATGGACAACGAAAGTCAGTTGCCCTCACTGGGCATCTACTCAGCACTGTGAGAGAGAAATAGAGGATAAGTTTAGCGTCAGGGTCCCCTCTCGACCTGGGGTGGAAGTACATACCTCAGTTGAGCCCAGAGGATGATGATCCACAGAAGCACATGCATAACAATCTATTTACTTATACTTCATGCATTCTACTTATTGTCAGTAATTCTATTTATGATCTGACCATGTGTTAGTTGCTTTCTGAATTTTGTAAAAACAAAAGCTAAGCAAAAGAGTAAGTAATTTTTGAGCCAACTCACATAAGAATTCCACTTTAGTTACAGAAGATATTGGTTTAATGACCTTGGGCCTCATGTATAACACCGTGAGTAGAATTCACACTAAAATATGATGTATAGACAAAACTGGAAATGTACACACACACAAAAAAAATCCTGATGCATAAAACTGTTTGTATACCAAGTTCCACGCACTTCCCCGTTAGAAATCCAAATGAACGTGAAGTTTAACGCATATGCATATGCCTACAGCCCCACCCTGACTCCTCCAAGAATTTTGCATTATTTGAATATGCAAATTAATATAAATAGCTCTTCCATTCAGTGCTTTGTTAAAAGACAATGGCAAAAGCAAATGGTAAAATGAAGAATTTCAGCGAATGCTAAGCGGAATGAAGGAAAAATGTACTATTTGTTGGCTTAATCAGTGGTATAAGCAACAAAAGGAAGTTGATCAAGTGATGCAACGTGGTGGAGACACTCAAAAGTTCAAGTTCAGAAAGTTGCACAGTGCCCAAAATAAAAAAATTGGTCAGCTATCAAAGTTAATGTGAAAAGGTGAGTTGCAGCCCACCATCTATTCTGTTTCAGACAGCATTACAAACACAGATCTCTGTGCCAAGGACACAAATCCATGCTGTGATGGTGCTGCTGTGTTGAGCACATCTTCAGGGGTTGGCTTCACCTCAAAAAACGCAGGACGACCATCTGTCTGTGTGCTGATAGATGCTGTTCTGGAGTCAGAAAATGCAATAGTGAATGCTGTAAGTGATATGGCCAGTGAACTAAGGAATGTTAGTGTTGTTCTATGTGATACTGACCACAAATTAAATACACTGGTTAAAAAATAAATGATACATCTGATTACCTGTTTTTACATTCTGCTAATTACATTCAAATGAAGCTGTAACGCTGTCCAATTTGGTTGATCATTTGGTGGGTCAGGGTCAGGTTCATCATAGAGCATCTCTTCTGGTACTAATAAGCCACAATTGTGTGCCACATTATGCAGCATGTTACATGCATGCACAATGCAACACACTTTCTGTGGACTATAGAGCAGCACATTAATAGAGTAGGAATGCTTCTTATTTACATAAGCAAATTAATTCTCTGAAGGCACCATTATAATGTAGTGTCAGGGACTGCTTGCTTTTTGTCACACTAGTTGGAAAAAAAGCACGTGCAACAGTACAGGGTTGCTGTTTTTATAGGCTCTCCTGCTATAGATAATATAATGCCAGCTCATTCTTTTGATGATTTATCCCTGGCTGATGTAACTTGTCCAGCGCTGTTGAAATAGCAATGTGTGTGCCATTGACAGCTCCAATTACATTTGGAAAACTGGACACTGTTCAGAATTGGGCTTTGAAGTTTTCCAGTTCAACCACAGTGTAAGGAAATCTTATATATTAACATGTCAAGAGGATCAACTTGTTTCAACTTGTTTTCTGATTTTGACTGCATTTCATTTCCTGGTCCTTGGGCAAACCTCATGTATAATTCATTCACTCGTACAAAGCTCACTCAACAAAATTATATACATTGAGGCATGATAAGGATGCGATGTGAATAATGCACAACAAGCAGGAGTAATTTGGCACATCAAATGTATGTAGTGTCTGATTCATATGGAAGTACTGGATCTATTTACAGTGCTGATTTATACTTACATACAGCTGGCATGGCGCAACTCACTGATGACTGAGAAATACCCAATTGGTCAGAAAGTTCACATTGATAAGCTCCTGTAGCTAAAAAACCTGAGAATGGACAGAACTTGTAAAGGAGCAGGTACAGCACAATTCCTCAAAGTCTTCCTTTGTAAAGTCAGTGCCAGGTCAGCACACAGCACCAAGTGGATATCTCTTGGAAATTGAAATCGACTTAGAAGCCAGTCACCATCATCTATAAATGTGCACTTTCTTCTATTTCTTCCAATTCTTCTAACAATTGTAAAACAGCCATGGTATTTGGAATATTTTTACTATTCCGTACATCATTAAAGTGTTACTGAATAATTACATTCAAGTGAATTATATTTGTAAATGATATGCAATTAATTTCAGTGTATTTGATAAATACTTCATCATGGATGCAAATACGAAAAGAAGGAAAACCGCACACAAACAGTAGCTCTGCTTTGATGCTGTGTGCCGCCAGTTTACAAAACCAAGCAGAAACTTACATACGCTGTGAAAATGTGCATGAATTTACAGAAAGTTTAGATTTAATATATATTTGGAAGTGTGCATGGAAATGAGCGTAAGCTAAATTTTTGTGCATACTCACCAATTATACATTAGGCCCCTTGAGTTTTGCTTTTAAACCTGTTTATTTATTTGACTACTCAGATTGCTTTTAACATAGTCTATTGCTTTGATCTTCTTCTCCAAATCAGTCTTACCGTCTTACTATGTCCTGAGTAAAAACTTTTTTCGGGATTTTATACTAATTTCATTTGCATATGTGAATGAATGAAAATCGCATAGCCTTTTATGTAAAACCACCAACAAAAACATTCATGCTATGTGCTATCACCTAATTACAGTAAATAAAACCATTAAAACAATAATATTGAAAGGAAAAATGACTAGTATACAAAGTAAGCAACTGAATGCAATGTCCCATATGTGTCATATTAAGTAAATGAAAGTAGAAAATGAACAGGAATTAAAACTGATTAATCAATCATTCACAATGAAATGCTTATTTCATGTCAACAAATCATGAAGCTGCCATTTTCCAAAAAATATCTGTTCTTCCAGCATATACTGTTCTGGTGTGATTACTACGGACCACTTACTGAATGACTGTAGTGATCTGCTCTTTGCCAGCAGCAGGCAAGTTGATCAAATGCAAATGAATTTTTCTGTACTGATGTTCACTTCAGGGCATGCACATGTTGTTATGATTTGTTAACGTTGAGAATTTTCTGTTGAAATAAATGCATTTTTTTCTTAAAATAATTCTTTTAATACAAAAATATACATATGGATATGGTTTGCTGTTTCTCTAGAAGTTTTCTTTGTAGTTTCCTTGCATTATAATGTTTCCAGAATATTATGATTAATTATTTCATTATTTCATTTTTCAATTGGACACCACCATGTTATGATTCCCATTACTGGTATGCTGTTCCCGGTTATAATGAAATGTTGTTTCCGACCTCACTGTGCCTGCCATCATCAATGTGGTCCTTTAAATCCACCACAAAGATTATTCTGTATCTGAGATAAAAACACTAACAAACTTAGTGCATATTTCCTTCTCGAATTTGTGGCTTCTGATCTTACTGCTTTCTTTCTGAGTTTGATTTCTGATTAGCGATTAGGCTTTATGCAAAAACGTTGAGTCATTAAGGTTTCAACTTGTTTCTGATTTTGACTACATTTTATTTCCTTGTCCTCGGGCAGACCTCATGTATAATTCATTCACTCGTACAAAGCTCACTCAACAAAATTACATACATTGAGGCATGATAAGAATGTGATGTGAATAATGCACAACAAGCAGTAGTAATTTGGCACATAAAATGTATGTAGTGTAGTGTCTGATTCATATGGAGGTACTGGATCTACTTACAATGCTAATTTATACTTACATATAGCTGGCATGGTGCTACTCACTGATGACTGAGAAATAACCGATTGGTCAGAAAGTTTACATTGATAAGCTCCTGTAGCTAAAAAACCTGAGGGTGGACATAACTTGAAAAGGAGCTGGTACAACACAATTCCTCAAAGTCTGCCTTTGTAAAGCCGGAGCCAGTTCAGCACACAGCTCCAAGAGGATAGCTCTTGGAAATCGAAATCGACTTAGAAGCCAGTCACCATCATCTATAAATGCACACTTTCTTCTAATTCTTCCATTTCTTCTAACAACGGTAAAACAGCCGTGGTAGTTGGAATATTTTGACTATTCCGTACATCATTAAAGTGTTACTGAATAATTACATTCAAGTGAATTATATTTGTAAATGATATGCAATTAATTTCAGTGTATTTGATAAATCCTTCATCATAGATGCGAATATGAAATAGAAGGGAAACCGCACACAAACAGTAGCTCTGCTTTGATGCTGTGTGACGCCAGTTTGCAAAACTAAGCAGAAACTTACATACACAAGGGGGGAGGCTGCTGTGAAAATGTGCATGGCTTTACACAAATTATAGTTTTTATATATCCCGAAGTGTGCATGGAAATGAGCGTAAGCAAAATTTTTGTGCATATGCACCAATTATACATTAGGCCCCTTGAGTTTTGCTTTTAAACCTATTTATTTATCTGACTACTCAGATTGCTTTTAACATAGTCTATTGCTTTGATCTTCTTCTCCATATCAGTCTTACCATCTTACTATGTCCTGAGTAAAAACTTTTATCTGGATTTTATACTAATTTCATTTGCATATCTGAATGAATGAAAATCGCATAGCCTTTTATGTAAAACCACCAACAAAAACATTCATGCTATGTGCTATCACCTAATTACAGTAAATAAAACCATTAAAACAATAATATTGAAAGGAAAAATGACTAGTATACAAAGTAAGCAACTGAATGCAATATCCCATATGTGTCATATTAAGTAAATGAAAGTAGAAAATGAACAGGAATTAAAACTGATTAATCAATCATTCACAATGAAATGCTTATTTCATGTCAACAAATTGTGAAGCTGCCATTTTCCAATAACTATCTGTTCTTCCAGCATACTGTTCTGGTGTGATTACTACGGACCACTTACTGAATGACTGTAGTGATCTGCTCTTTGCCAGCAGCAGGCAAGTTGATCAAATGCAAATGAATTTTTCTGTACTGATGTTCACTTCTGGGCATGCACATGTTGTTATGATTTGTTAACTTTGAGAATTTTCTGTTGAAATAAATGAATTTTTTTCTTAAAATAATTCTTTTAATACAAAAATATACATATGCTGTTTCTCTAGAAGTTTTCTTTGTAGTTTCCTTGCATTATAATGTTTCCAGAATATTATGATTAATTATTTCATTATTTCATTTTTTATTTGACACCACCATGTTATGATTCCCATTACCGGTATGCTGCTCCCAGTTATAATGAAATGTTGTTTCCGACCTCACTGTGCCTGCCATCATCAATGCGGTCTTTTAAATCCACCACAAAGATTATTCTGTATCTGAGATAAAAACACTAACAAACTTAGTGCATATTTCCTTCTCAAATTTGTGGCTTCTGATCTTACTGCTTTCTTTGAGTTTGATTTCTGATTAGCGATTAAGCATTTATGCAAAAACGTTGAGTCATTAATGTTTCAACTTGTTTCTGATTTTATTTCCTAGTCCTCGGGCAGACCTCATGTATAATTCATTTACTCATACAAAGCTCACTCAACAAAATTACATACATTGAGGCATGATAAGGATGTGATGTGAACAATGCACTGCAAGCAGTAGTAATTTGGCACATAAAATGTATGTAGTGTAGTGTCTGGTTCATATGGAGGTACTGGATCTACTTACAGTGCTAATTTATACATGCTTACATATCCAGTAAATAACATTTTACCCAGTAAAAATATCCCTTACATATATGGATAACCCCTCCTTTAACCGTCACCTTATCGTGGTGGAGGGGTTTGCGTGTCCCAATGATCCTAGGAGCTCTGTTGTCCGGGGCTTTATGCCCCGGTTAGGGCCACTCAAGGCAAACTGGTCCTAGGTGAGGGATGAGACAAAGAGCGGTTAAACAAACCTCCTATGAAGAAAAACAATTTTGGACGGCGTTTTCCCTTGCCCGGACGCGGGTCACCGGGGCCCCACTCTGGAGCCAGGCCTGGAGGTGGGGCTCGATGGCGAGCGCCTGGTGGCCGGGCCTGCACCCATGGGGCTCGGCCGGGCACAGCCCAAAGAGGCAACGTGGGTCCCCCTTCCCATGGGCTCACCACCTATGGGAGGGGCCAAGGAGGTCGGGTGCAGTGTGAGTTGGGTGGTGGCCGAAGGCGGGGACCTTGGCGGTCCAATCCTCGGCTACAGAAACTGGCTCTTGGGACGTGGAATGTCACCTCTCTGAAGGGGAAGGAGCCTGAGCTAGTGCGCGAAGTTGAGAGGTTCCGGCTAGATATAGTCGGACTCACCTCGACGCACAGCTTGGACTCTGGAACCAATCTCCTTGAGAGGGGCTGGACTCTCTACCACTCTGGAGTTGCCCCCGGTGAGAGGCGCAGAGCAGGTGTGGGTATACTTATTGCCCCCCAACTTGGAGCCTGTACATTGGGGTTTACCCCGGTGGACGAGAGGGTAGCCTCCCTTCGCCTTCGGGTGGGGGGACGGGTCCTAACTGTTGTTTGTGCGTATGCACCGATCAGCAGTTCGGAGTACCCACCCTTTTTGGAGTCCCTGGAGGGGGTGCTAGAGGGCATACCTTCTGGGGACTCCCTCGTTCTGCTGGGAGACTTCAATGCTCACGTGGGCAATGACAGTGAGACCTGGAAGGGCGTGATTGGGAGGAATGGCCCCCCTGATCTGAACCCGAGCGGTGTTTTGTTATTGGACTTCTGTGCTCGTCACGGATTGTCCATAACGAACACCATGTTCAAGCATAGGGGTGTTCATATGTGCACTTGGCACCAGGACACCCTAGGCCTCAGTTCGATGATCGACTTTGTGGTCGTGTCGTCGGACTTGCGGCCACATGTCTTGGACACTCGGGTGAAGAGAGGGGCAGAGCTGTCAACTGATCACCACCTGGTGGTGAGTTGGCTTCGATGGTGGGGGAGGATGCCGGTCAGGCGTGGTAGGCCCAAACGTGTTGTGAGGGTCTGCTGGGAACGTCTGGCAGAGCCCCCTGTCAGAAGTAGCTTCAACTCCTACCTCCGGCAGAACTTCGACCACATCCCGAGGGAGGTGGGGGACATTGAGTCCGAATGGGCCATGTTCCGTGCCTCTATTGTTGAGGCAGCTGACCGGAGCTGTGGCCGTAAGGTGGTCGGTGCCTGTCGTGGTGGCAATCCCCGAACCCGCTGGTGGACACCGGCGGTGAAGGATGCCGTCAAGCTGAAGAAGGAGTCCTACAGGACCCTTTTGTCCTGTGGGACCCCGGAGGCAGCTGATAGGTACCGGCAGGCCAAGCGGAATGCGGCTTTGGTGGTTGCTGAGGCAAAAACTCGGGCGTGGGAGGAGTTTGGGGAGGCCATGGAGAATGACTTTCGGACGGTTTCGAGGAGATTCTGGTCCACCATCCGGCGTCTCAGGAAGGGGAAGCAGTGCAGTGTCAACACTGTATATGGTGGGGATGGTGCGCTGCTGACCTCGACTCGGGACGTTGTGGGTCGGTGGGGGGAATACTTCGAAGACCTCCTCAATCCCATTAACATGCCTTCCAATGAGGAAGCAGAGCCTGGGGACTCAGAGGTGGGCTCCCCCATCTCTGGGACTGAGGTCACCGAGGTGGTCAAAAAACTCCTTGGTGGCAGGGCCCCGGGGGTGGATGAGATACGCCCGGAGTTCCTCAAGGCTCTGGATGTTGTAGGACTGTCTTGGCTGACACGCCTCTGCAACATCGCATGGACATCAGGGACAGTGCCTCTGGATTGGCAGACCGGGGTGGTGGTCCCCCTCTTTAAGAAGGGGGATCGGAGGGTGTGTTCCAACTACAGAGGGATCACACTCCTCAGCCTCCCTGGAAAAGTCTATTCAGGGGTCCTGGAGAGGAGGGTCCGTCGGATAGTCGAGCCTCGGATTCAGGAGGAACAGTGTGGTTTTCGTCCTGGTCGCGGAACAGTGGACCAGCTCTATACCCTTAGCAGGGTCCTGGAGGGTGCATGGGAGTTTGCCCAACCAGTCTACATGTGTTTTGTGGACTTAGAAAAGGCTTTCGACCGTGTCCCTTGGGGAATCCTGTGGGGGGTACTCCGAGAGTATGGGGTACCGGCCCCCCTGATAAGGGCTGTTCAGTCCCTGTACGATCGGTGCCAGAGCTTGGTCCGCATTGCCGGCAGTAAGTCGAACCCGTTTCCAGTGAGAGTTGGACTCCGCCAGGGCTGCCCTTTGTCACCGATTCTGTTCATAACTTTTATGGACAGAATTTCTAGGCGCAGCCAGGGTGTTGAGGGGGTCCAGTTTGGTGGGCTCAGGATTGGGTCACTGCTTTTTGCAGATGATGTTGTCCTGTTTGCTTCATCAGGCCGTGATCTTCAGCTCTCTCTGGATCGGTTCGCAGCCGAGTGTGAAGCGGCTGGGATGAGAATCAGCACCTCCAAATCCGAGACCATGGTCCTCAGCCGGAAAAGGGTGGAGTGCCCTCTCAGGGTTGGTAGCGAGATCCTGCCCCAAGTGGAGGAGTTCAAGTATCTCGGGGTCTTGTTCACGAGTGAGGGAAGAATGGAGCGTGAGATCGACAGGCGGATCGG
Organism: Erpetoichthys calabaricus; assembly: GCF_900747795.2. NCBI lineage: Eukaryota > Metazoa > Chordata > Cladistia > Polypteriformes > Polypteridae > Erpetoichthys > Erpetoichthys calabaricus. The sequence goes on from NC_041394.2 coordinate 323,572,678, forward strand.
TGCGGCATCCGCAGTAATGCGGGCATTGCATCGGTCTGTCGTGGTGAAAAAGGAGCTGAGCCGCAAGGCGAAGCTCTCAATTTACCAGTCGATCTATGTTCCTACCCTCACCTATGGTCATGAGCTATGGGTAGTGACCGAAAGAACGAGATCGCGAATACAAGCGGCTGAAATGAGTTTCCTCCGCAGGGTGTCTGGGCTTTCCCTTAAAGATAGGGTGAGAAGCTCAGTCATCCGGGAGGGGCTCAGAGTAGAGCCGCTGCTCCTCCGCAACGAGAGGAGTCAGATGAGGTGGCTCGGGCATCTGATCAGGATGCCTCCTGGACGCCTCCCTGGTGAGGTGTTCCGGGCACGTCCAACCGGGAGGAGGCCCTGGGGAAGACCCAGGACACGCTGGAGGGACTATGTCTCTCGACTGGCCTGGGAACGCCTTGGGATTCTCCCGGAAGAGCTAGAAGAAGTGGCCGGGGAGAGGGAAGTCTGGGCATCTCTGCTCAAGCTGCTGCCCCCGCGACCCGACCTCGGATAAGCGGGAGACAATGGATGGATGGATATATGGATAACAACCAAGGAAAACTGAGAGTTGGTTAATTAGATGGAGGAAAGGCTAAATTGTGGTTTAAGCTATGGAAGATGGTCAGAATGCTGAAAAAGATCAAAATAGTTTTTGACAAACCCCAATACATGAAGCAGAAGTCAAACTCAAAAAAAATTCTGAATTCCTAACAATAAATAGAATTTTTAGCCTTACCTGTAGTATGTTTATATTTATATTTCTTTCAAAAATTAATCCAAAATTACTAGGTAATGTACATGAACATCTTTTATAGAAGCAAGGCAATAACATATTGCAGGGGTGCCCAATGCGTCGATCGTGATCGACCGGTAGATCGCAAAGATAGTGCAGGTAGATCGCGTTGCATTCAAAAAAAATTTTTTTAAACGTTAGTCTATCATATATCCTCCCTATGGCATTTGCCACTTGATTGACATACAAGGCGGCCAGTCTGAGATTTCTTTTCTTCTAACATCATGCTCATCCCGCACGCACGATCAAACGTGCGAGCTACTGCAAAACTCCGACTGTGATCTAGTTAGCCTTCCAATTTACAGTATATCGACTAAAGAAGGGATATAAAAAAAAAATTGTTTGGGGAGGGTATGGGCTGGCTGTGGAATTGGAAGAGGATTTTTTTTCTCACAATGTCACAATCGAAGTCTGTCTGGTCTGTCAATCTATCATTGCTATTCCAAAGAAGGAAAATGTGGAAAGGCACTTTCGAACTGTTCATAAAAACTACGAAACTGACTTCCTTCCGAAAAGCAATCTGAGAAAGAGAAAGGAGAGGGAACTAAAATTGTAGTTAATCGGACAGCTGTCATTTTTCACTCGGCTGAATTCAAAAACAAAGTCAGACACACCGAAGCATCGTTCCGGGTGAGTCACTTGATCAATAAGCATAAGAAGTCCTTCCAAGATGGACAGATGATAAAAGAGGCCTTCGTTGAGACAGATGGCTAGGGAGAAATTCCTGCTGAGATTTCAAGACCCCTGGCCGGAGAAAAAGGAGTTTCTCCTTGTCATTAAACATGCAGAATACAAGCAACTTAATAACGATCAATGGCCGCTAGACTTGGCATTTTTTTCCGATCTGACCAACATGTTGAATGAGCTTAATTTACAGCTGCAAGGAAAAGAGAACTCCATGGTCAATATGATTAGCTCAGTTAATGCTTTCAAACAAAATATGCAACATCTTTCCTCAAAGCTGCAGTGCCTTGATTTAGGGAAGATGTTGAGGGTGATTCACCCACATCAAAAATTGCAACACTGTTTCACCTAAAACTCCTCTACAGTGGAGGATGAGATTTTGACACTACAGGATGACATTTAGCTGAAGTCTGGGGCTCTTGGACAGACCTGGAACTTACTCAAAGAGGAAAAGTACCCAAACATGAGGAAATGTGCTGCCTCCTTGACTGCATTATTCGGCTCTACTTATTTATACGAGTGAGCCTTTTCCTACATGAAGATTATTAAATCCAAATACTGTAGTGACCATAAATGTATTGAATTGTTATTGTGCCATACTATTGTTATTGTGACAACATATATTTTATGTATAAAGTATACTCAGTATATATATATATACATACATATATATGTATATATATATATATATATATATATATATATATATATATATATATATATATATATATATATACATATATATATATATATATATATATATATATATACATATACACAGTACACATACAGTACTGTGCAAAAGTTTTAAGCAGGTTTAAAAAAATGCTGTAAACAAAGAATGCTTTCAGAAATATAAATAATGATTGTTTATTATCAATTTACAAAATGCAAAGTGAGCGAACAAAAGGAAAATCTAAATCAAATCAATATTTGGTGTTACTACCTTTTGCCTTCAAACCAGCATCAATTCTTATAAGTACACTTGCACAAAGTCAGGGATTTTGTAGGATTCTAGTCAGGTGTATGATCAACCAATTATACCAAACAGATGCTAATGATCATCAATGTCACACGTAGGTTGAAACACAGTCATTAACTGAAACAGAAACAGCTGTGTAGGAGGCTTAAAACTGGGTGAGGAACAGCCAAACTCTGCTACCAAGGTGAGGTTGTGGAAGACAGTTTCATGTCATGGCAAGGTTGAACACAGCAACAAGACACAAGGTAGTTATACTGCATCTGCAAGGTCTCTCCCAGACAAAGATTTCAAAGCAAACTGGGGTTTCAGGATGTGCTGTTCAAGCTCTTTTGAAGAAGAACAAAGAAACGGGCAACGTTGAGGATTGTAGACGTAGTGGTCGGCCAAGGAAACTTAGTGCAGCAGATGAAAGACACATCAAGCTTATTACCCTTTGAAATCAGAAGATGTCCAGCAGTGCCATCAGCTCAGAACTGGCAGAAACCTGTGGGACTGAGGTACACCCATCTACTGTCCAGAGAAGTCTGGCCAGAAGTGGTCTTCATGGAAGAGTTGCAACCAAAAAGCCATACCTCCGACGTGGAAACAAGGCCAAGCGACTCAAGTATGCACGAAAACATAGGAACTGGGGTGCAGAAAAATGGCAGCAGGTGCTCTGGACTGATGAGTCAAAATTTGAAATATTTGGCTGTAGCAGAAGGCAGTTTGTTCGTCAAAGGGCTGGAGAGCGGTACAAGAATGAGTGTCTGCAGGCAACAGTGAAGCATGGTGGAGGTTCCTTGAACGTTTGGGGCTGCATTTCTGCAAATGGAGTTGGAGATTTGGTCAGGATTAATGGTGTTCTCAATGCTGAGAAATACAGGCAGATACTAATCCATCATGCAATACCATCAGGGAGGCGTATGATTGGCCCCAAATTTATTCTGCAGCAGGACAACGACCCCAAACATACAGCCAAAGTCATTAAGAACTATCTTCAGCGTAAAGAAGAACAAGAAGTCCTGGAAGTGATGGTATGGCCCCCACAGAGCCCTGATCTCAACATCATCAAGTGTGTCTGGGATTACATGAAGAGACAGAAGGATGTGAGGAAGGCTACAACCACAGAAGATCTGTGGTTAGTTCTCCAAGATGTTTGGAACAACCTACCAGCCGAGATCCTTTAAAAACTTTGTGCAAGTGTACCTAGAAGAATTGATGCTGTTTTGAAAGCAAAGGGTGGTCACACCAAATATTGATTTGATTTACATTTCTCTTTTGTTCATTCCCTGCATTTTGTTGATTGATGAAAATAAATGATTAAGACTTCCATTTTTGAAAGCATTCTTTGTTTACAGCATTTTTTCACACCTGCCTAAAACTTTTGCACTGTATATATACATATAACATTTTTAATGTAGGTAGATCATTTCGACCTAGTCATTGTAAAAGTGGCTTGCAAGCTGAAAAAGTGTGGGTACCCCTGACATATTGGGTCAACCATCATGTGACATCCCAAATTATAGCATTCATGCACAAATGACTGGGCTCAAACCAACAATATGCTGACATGATCAAAATAACATCAACAATAACTGAATAACAAAAATACATAAAAAATGCTGAAAGTACAAAATCATGAACAATTGATTCTACATAGAATAAAACGTAAACTCATAACATTCTTGTCAATTATGCTTCAATCTACTTTTAAAACCCTGTCTTTAGAAGAAGTTTATTGATGCTTAAAAGAAAGGGGAGGCAGCTCTCTGATGAAGGTATTTTCATTGAAAATTGCAAGTAAGGGATGCATGCTGTAAAACATAATAATAATAATAATAATGATGATGATACATTTTATTTATACAAGGTGCCTTTCTGAGAACTCTAGGACACCGAACAATAAATAAATAAATAAAAGACACATTATAAACAACTTAAAACATCAGAAAATATAAAAAATAAAACTAAACAAAGCCACTGTAATCATAAAGAAAAAAACATTCTAAACAGATTCGTTTTAAGTTTACATTTGTAGGATGAAAATGATTTGGCATTTCTAAGCTCAGTAGGTAATGAATTTCTGAGCTTGGGAGCAGAACGGCTGAATGCTCTGCTCCCCATGGTGGTTAGTCGGGCGAGAGGGACGGTCAGATGGATGGAAGAAGAAAATCTAAGGTTACAGGGGAGGGAATGGCAACATGGAGAAGGTTGGACAGATATGGAGAGGCAAGGTTATGAATGGCCTTAAATGTTAATAGCAAAATGTTAAAATCAATTCGAGACTTAATCGGGATCCAATGAAGCTGCTGCAAGACTGGAGTAATATGGAGCGTAGATGTGGTTCGAGTAATGATGCGTGCTGCAGAATTCTGTACTAGCTGAAGCTTTTGGAGAGATTTATTAGAGAGACCAAAGATGAGTGAATTTCAATAGTCGAGACGAGAAGTAACAAGACTATGAACAAGAATGGCAGTGGTATGAGGAGTGTGGGAGGGGCGGATGCGATTAATATTACGTAGGTGGAAGTAAGCAGACCGGGTGATGTTATTAATGTGAGATTGGAAAGGCAGAGTACTGTCGAGGATGACACCCAGACTGTTGACCTGAGGTGAAGGGGAAACAATGGAGTTATCAATAACAAGAGAAAGATTATTGGCTTTGGATAATGATGATTTTGAGCCAATGTCGAGAAGCTCAGTTTTGTCACTGTTTAATTTAAAAAAATTCAAAGAAAACCAGGATTTAATTTCAGCAATGCAGTCGACAAGCAAAGGTGGTGGAAAGGAAGAGGTGGGTTTACTAGCAAGGTAGAGCTGGGTGTCATCAGCATAACAGTGAAAATTAATGTTATATTTATGAAAAATATTGCCAAGGGGAAGAAGGTAAATAATAAAAAGAAGTGGCCCCAGGACAAAGGGCACACCTGAAGTAACAGTAGTGGGTTGGGATGTGAAGGTTTTAAGCTGAATGAACTGAGTGCGGCCTGAAAGGTAGGATCTAAACCAATCAAGTGGAGTATGGGTAATCCCAATCAAAAATAATGTATTAAGGAGAGTGGTATCACAAATAGTATCAAAGGCCGCACTCAAATCAAGGAGGATGAGAATAGTAATTAGACTGGAGTCAGCAGCCGTAAGAAGGTCATTGGTAATTTTAACAAGTGCTGTTTCTGTACTGTGAAGTTGGCGAAAACCAGACTGGAACTTTTCATATAGATTTTTATGAGATAAGCGTGAGTGAGGTTGGATAGCTACTATTTTTTCAAGAATTTTAGAGATAAAGGGCAAATTAGAAATAGGGCGAAAATTATTGAAGTTAGTAGGATCATCACCAGGTTTTTTCAGTATTGGGGTTATTGCAGCAGTTTTAAAAGGTGAGGGAATAATACCAGTAGTAAGAGAAGAGTGAATGATGGCAGAAATGAGAGGGACTAGAGAGGGGAGGCAGAACTTTAACCAGAACTGTAGGGAGGGGGTCCAGCTGACAAGTGGATGACTTAGATTTGCAGATGAGATCTGATATTTCTGAGGAAGTGGGAAGCTGGAAAGAAGAAAAAGAGTGAAGAGGTGAGTGTAGTTCAAAGGAAGTACAGAGAGAATCTGGACTGAGGTGCTGATGTATCCTCTGGATTTTCTCATTAAAAAAGGACATAAGAGAATTATAGAAAGCAGTTGAGTAAAAGTGAGATGGTAAAGAGTCTTGAGGTTGTGTAACATTATTAAGTAGTGAAAACAAAGACTTGGTGTTACCTGTATTATAAGTAATTAACTGAGTGTAATAGTTAGATTTGGTTTGGGCTATACAATCATTGTAATAGAGTACATGATTTTTATGCATCTCTTTGTGGACAAAGAGTCCAGATTTTTTTATATAACCTTTCAAGTTGCCTGCCTTTAGTTTTCAGAAGCCGAAGTTCAGGCGTAAACCAGGGGGCAGAAAAAGAAAAAGATCTGCATAACATGCACATTAGATACAGAAGGAACTCCAAATTGGCCCTCTAGGAGTGACTGTGCCCTGAAATGGACTTTTTCTGCTTTGGGTCTGCAACTCCAAAATGGATTAAACAGGTTCACTGCTACATTCTCTTTGCCACTCTATCTAACCCTGGCATCACTGCGACTTTCTTTGGGTGGTTTGACTCCTGCCTGTTGGGCAGATCCTACTGTGTGCCTTGGTGAGGGGAGATGTTTAGGATGCACCTTGCAAGAATGAGTGCTGGGCCCTCATCCCCTCTCTGTACACCACCACAAGGCCATGTCATTTTGTCCCATTGTTTCTCTGATCAGTACTATGTCAATGATATGCAGCTGTGCCTGTTGTTCCCTCCAGAGGACCATATGGTATCTGCTAAAATCCCTGCATGTCTCACTGATATTACTACCTGGATGAAGAAACACCATCTCCAGTTCACACTAGCAAAAACAGACCTCCATGTCCGTCTATTCAGCACTTCATCTTTGTTCAGCTTGGCTCATTATCGCTAACACCCTACAAGTGTGTACACAAACTTGAGGTGGTGATTGATGCAGGATCACTCTGTACAACCTCTGTTTTTGCTTGGTTTGACTCCTGCTTCTTGGGCATAGCCTGCTGTCTGTCTTGGTGAGGGGATATGTTTAGGATGCACCAGGCAAGAACGGGATTGCCCCAAAGATCAGTGCTGAGCCCTCACCTCTTCTCACTATACACCACCACAAGGCCATATCATCTTCTCCCATTGTTTCTCTTATCAGTGCTATGCCGATGTATGTGTTGTATGTGTTGTTCCCTTCAGAGGACCACCTGGTATCAATTAGAATCTCTGCATTTCTCACTGATGTGCCACCTAGATGAAGGAACACCATCTCCAGCTCAGCCTGGCAAAGACAGACTTCCTCATCTGTCTGTTCAAAACTTCATCATTGTTCAGCTCTGCTCATTATCGCTAACACCCTCCAAGTGTGTGTGCAACCTTGGGGTGGTGATTAATGGCCAGCTGTTTTAAACTGACCATCTTGCTGTCTCTCTGTCTTACATATTCACTCTTTACAACATCTGCAAAATCGGACTGTATCTGATAGAGTATGCGGCTCAATTCCTGTTCCAGGCCTTGGTCTTGTCACATCTGGACTAGTGCCACTCTCTGCCAGAAGGAGTATCGGCATGTATCATCAAACTGCTGCAGTCTGGTGTTCAACCAGCCGAGGTAGGCATGTGTCACTCCTCTTTTCAGGTCATTATATGGTCTTCTTATAGCGTCACGTATTAAGTTGAAATTCTTGATGGTTACTTACAGAGGAGTCAACAGGTGAGCACCTATATATATGGATGCATTTGTGAGGTCCTATGCCTTTTCTTGACCACTCTAGTCTGCTGATGAATGGCACCTCTGTGTGGCATTAAATCTCAAACTAGACTCTTTTCATGTGTAGCTCCTGGCTGGTGTAATGAGCAGCCCATCTCCATTCAAAATTTTGATTTCCTCAGTGAGTTTAGGAAGCATTTCAAGACTCTCTTGTCTTACTCGCTTATATTTTGTTCAGAGCTCTTCACTTGTGATGGTCCAATTTATACCCTTGTCTTGTAACGCTTGTTCTCAAACAGTTCCCTAGATTGACGTTTACTTGATTATATTGACCTCTTTTGTAAGCTGCTTTGGATAAAAGCATCTGATAAGCAATTAAATGTAAAAATGTAAATGTAAATGATGTAGTTTATTGGATTTTTAAATTACAGTATTACATTTTAGTATTTTTGTTCAACTATGCTTTTTAATAATTTACGTTAGCAGTTTTTTTAACAAATATTATATAAGGTTTAATGGATTATTACTTCATGTACATTAAAAATAGTTATAAATATCTTTAAATGTTAATTCAAATATTGGTACTGCTAAACAATTGTCACTAATAAGTCATTAACAAACATGCTTTTTTACATCTTCACATATTGCTTAATTATTAGATGTTTTTTGTAGTACCTAAACTAAAGATGAAACTGTTTGTCTATTGCAAAGGTTTGTAAAGGTTTATTCATGAAAGTAATAAAAGTTACTAAAAAGTGTTAACTTTTCTTATTTTTTTCATCTTGGGGTAACACGGTAATCCTGTTTTATGAATCCAATCTCTTGGATTTGTCAATGCAGAATTTGCCTTCTCCTTGTGTCTATTTGTGTCTTTTTTCCAGATGACAAGAACAGGCCATTCAGTCCAATAAAGCTCACCTGTCCCATTCACTTCACTTTTCCAAAATAACATCAGGTCTTTCACTTTTCCAAAATAACATCAGGTCTAGTTCTGAAGGTCAGACAAGTCATGCTCTCTACCACACTACTGGGTATCTTATTCCAAGTGTCTTTGATTAACCTTTGTGAAGAAAAACTTGTGAATGTTTGTGTGAAATTTAACTTTAACAAGTTTCCATCTGTGTTCTCAAACTCATTTTAAAATAACAGTCTCAATCTACTGTAACAATTCCCTTCATAATTTTAAATACTTCATGTCACCACTTATTCTCCTTTTGCTCAAATCCCCACGCATGTCAGGTTAACTGGTGATTCAATACTGACCTCAATTTGAGTGAGAGAATTTGGTTGAGCCTCATTATTCTTGAAATGCAACTTTCTGTAAACGTATTTTTTTTGTTGTAAACTGCTGGGTAATGGTATTTATAAGAGATGCTCTAAAATATTAACTGAATGCTTGATTTATTTACTGATTGATCATTACCACTAATGTGCTTTGTGTTTAGTCCAATCTTTTCCCCCTTTTGTACTCTTTGCCATCCCATTAATAAACCTTGATGTTACTTCCATTAACCTAATTTTTCCCATGTATTGTCAGGGTAACACATAATTAGCAAAGTCCATTTTGTTGAACTACTGGTAACCTTACTCAAAGAGAGAGATGAGAATCAACAGCAACACTGCAGGAGTGCCCGCTGCCTAGTCAATCACATCTCATTTAGCTTGGTGAAAGTAGAGCAGCAGATGTCTGCAGCTTATTTACACCCTGAAGGAAGGAGACAAGCTTGACTGACCCATCTTGTGTGCTCTGCCTGGTAAAGGAGAATTAAGATGATGTGATGGGGCAGTTAGCCCCATTAGACATTATTGCTGAAAACACAGAATTGAAAAAGAAAATGTGTGAGTCAGTAATAATAATAATAATTCTTTGCATTTATATAGCGCTGTCCTCACTACTCAAAGCGCTCAGCAATTGCAGGTTAAGGGCCTTGCTCAAGGACCCAACAGAGCAAAGTCTTTACTGGCATTTATGGGATTCGAACCGGCAACCTTCCGATTGCCAGTGCAGATCCCCAGCCTCAGAGCCACCACTCTGCCTTAAATAAGTCAATTCCAGGATAGGAAAGTGGTGGCTCCAAGGCTAGGGATCTGCACCGGAAATTGGAAGGCTGCCGGTTTGAATCCTGTAAATGCCAGAAGTGATTCCATTCTGTTGGACCCTTAAGCAAGGCCCTTAACCTGAAATCTTTCCATCCTGGGTATAACTTTAACCTGCATCTAGCCCTGCAAGCAGATCCTCCAACATGCAGGGATAACTCTGTGATTGGTGGCAGGATTGGCACTCCAACTTATCTTGTTGTTCCATTCCATTTGAACTAGTGTGGTGCTGAGGTGTGACCGATTGTATGGCTACATTTGGATCTTAATATGGTATCCTGACGTGGTTCGTCATGTGGTGAGTGTGGCAATGCACTGTATCAATGCATGCTCCCAACCTCTCTCTGTCTCTTCCCACTTTATGACAAGGATGAGTCAAGAATAGATCCTATGTCAGTGGCAGGCACAAAGGTACGCCCAGACTTTGTCACACTGGGACAGTTTATTGTCAAATAAGAAATACTTTATTTATTTAATACAACTATAAGACCATAACAGCAAGCTACTTATTTTTACAGCATGCCATATGTCATTTGCTACAATCAGAATTCTGATGGGTGGAGGACACAACCATATTTTTTAAGTGACTAATCTCGTGTTCCTCTTATTTATAATGCAGAGAGTCAGCAAGGTAAGGTAGATGGGAAGGATGTCAGAGTAATTCTGAGCTGTCTGAAACGAAAGCTCTAATGTGAAAGATTGGAAAGCATCTCATGGTCAAGAAGCAGAGCTGGGGGTAATATGGTTCAAAATAACTTAATACTGTAATCTAGTTAGATATTCTAGTATTGAATATAGCATAACGTGTTACAGTTTATATTCTTGCATTACATTTAATGCCTTAACTAGAATTCGTTACTTGCATTACAGATATGTTTCTAATTAATATGTGTACGTGTCTTGAAGGGGCAGGAATTCCATTTCACATAATGTTCAAGGTGGTGAGTGTTTCTGGGAACATTTACAATTAAACATGATGGTTACATTATTTTTACTCATTGGGATGTATAGCCTCTTAATCAAAGAGCTCATAAGGAATCAATAGTTACGGAGTAACAAGTAGTCTTTAATATCCAATCAAATGAAGGTGCTATAAGCATCAGTTATTCTAAAATGTTGTGTCATATGCTGACATTCATTTTGACGTCTTAGTCGATTTTCTTTAACCTCCTTGCTGTTAACAACGAGCATGACTTGTACTCAAAATTCTATTCAGTTATGATTAAACCCGAGTCAGACTCATGTGTAATGGTGTGCTTTATAGTGTTAAGCTTGAATAACTTTCAGGACAGTATCCTGCTGCATCTAGTGGGTGAAACAACATAATGTTGCAACAAAAACCCACGAATTTTCTATACTTTCTGACACTCTTTTTATAACTCTAAGGTAACTTATCATTATTAATGAGTTGGGCAGTGCTCAAAACTCAATGGCAAATGAAAAGTCATAAATGCAGTTTTAGCACAGACTTAAACTGAACCATTGCTTGAATCCAAAAGCAGTGATGAAGTAAATTGATCATCAGCCGTTGACATGGATAGTGAAACTGCATATGGCTGGTATGACTGAACTGCGGTGATCTGCATGTTGAATTTGGGTGTGTAAGGCTTCATCTTGGAGCAACATTAGCTGTGTCACAAAAAGGCACTCAGCTGCTACAGCGATTAGTGCTGCAGTTACCTGAAGGGTGTGAAAAGCAATTGCCACCACAAGCTTTTTCAGTGCCATTTGTTGTATTTGCTGCTGTGTCTTTAGTCACCAGTTTTTTGAGGTGGTTCTATCTCTCTTTTTTCAAAAGTAATTAAATACTTTCTTTATTAATGTTATATCAAGCACATTTCAGCAGCCAGCTGAAATGGTAGAAGTACTTAAGGACTGGAAAGTTGTCACTATGATTCCACACTACAAGAAAGGCAACAAAATGATTAGCAATTACAGACCATTAAGCATTCATTCTACACCATGCAAAGTTATGCAAACAAGATGATCATCATTCTGGAGAGGCAAGACATTGACAGGCCTGACCCAATTGGCTCTCCAGCAGTTTCAACTCTTTAGGGGATGAAGCTCCAGAAGGATTTCCCCCATCCCCTTCATAATGTGAGCAGCCTTCCTTATGGGTGGCTGCAGCAGAGCTACTCTCGTGGAGAGCAGAAAGGAGTCCTGGCTGTCATTTTGGAGCTGAATGAAGTTTTTTTTACCATGCATGGTAGTGCAAACTTTTTATGTGTTTTCCTGTTGTTTGATAATAAGACGTTTTGTTCACACACAGCTGTGTCTGGTAAATAAACAAATAATTATGGAAAAGGTGGCAGAGCACAAACACAACTGTTTTCAATTCTCCATTAGATTTTTTTCTCAGGAAAAAATTCTTCTGACCAGTGAAAGAAGTCTATGATACTGCCTTGTGGTGTTCATTAGTATACTTAGCTTCCTTTGAACTAACTGGAAATTAAAACAAAGTAATGAATCCTGTTTTGAAACGAAGCAAAGGGACTGGGAGTGTGAAAACACCTTTACATAATTCCCTTCCTCGTACAATCATTTCTAGATAAGTGACTTTTTTTATTTTATTTTTTTTTACTTTTACAGTTAACTTACTTCAAGCAGCTGGAGAAATACACTGTCTTTTGTGCACACAACTGCCCCAGTGTTTGAGTTATTCATATTGGGGATCTGTTTTGCCATCTGGACTGGCTGTAAAAGTAAAAGAGGAACACACAAATATATACACGTGACCTTTCTCAAGATAAATTTGAAACAATAAACAATTCTGAACAGACTTTTTCTCTGTTTTATGATTGATGAGTTTGTAAATTGTTTGTCAATCTGAGGTTTTGAAATGTTAAAAATGTGTACAATACACTGTATTTGATGTATCTGTAAGAAAAATGAAGCTTCCCAAATATTTCCGTGAAAATTAGGTATGTCAAATTTCAACAAAAGCGAGCTAGGGGGGCTGAGCTATTTAATGTGGACAGACACAGGGACTGACAGTCATGGCATTTGCAGTACATGCTTTTTGCATTATAAACATACACATATAGAAAGTATCGAATGAGATAATTGTGGCAGATTAGATCCTAGCTAACTAAACAAGACTGATGGACTGAATTCTCTCCTCTTATTTGTCAAATGTTAATGCTGTTAATTATATTAGGTTTTGACTGTTTCTTTATTTCTCTGCGATTAATATTGCTCTGTAGTTTCACGCTTTGTTTTCATGTCTTATATTGATTATATTATATTTCATGTCTGTACATTTTGCATTAACAATAGTTTATAATTTCCTGTTTACTGGCTTTTCACATTTTTGATCTTTACAATTATGAAATTGGATTCTCATTTTGGCTAAGAGTTTCTCTTGTAAGTTATATTAGTTCTTTGTAATATTTCTTCCTTCTCTGCATTTATTAGCCCTTTATTTGATGGTTAAATCTATTTTTGTTTAGTTTGCTCATTTTTGTACTGCTTTTGATGTATTGTGGTCTTGTTGATTATAGTGGCTATTTGCATTCTGTGATTAATTTAATAAATTATTATATACAAAAATGAATGCATTTTAAGAATAAAGTTTGCAAGCAATGGACGAATTAGAATTCAGTGAGTTATCGGTGGGATGTTTGGTCACCAATGCAATATTTTTAAAAACAAAGATCCATGTGACTGATGAAGTTAAAGAAAAATCCCATGGCCACAAGGCCAGATTCATCAAAACATGAAATGATCCTTCTTTGAGCTCGGACTTGAAAAATAATAGGACTACCTAAATTGCCAAAGACTGGGTTATGGAAAATGAGTGTAGAATATCAAATTATGGACGAGAGACTAGATTTCTCCACGCCTTATTCCATACACCCAGTGCATATGTGATTAATGGCCATATGTTTGAAGAACATGACCTGAATTTAACAACAGTGAAGAAGAATGAGCTACTGCAGGCAGTACAATGTTTATTTTGAGAGATGTGGACAACAGCAATAACTACAATGTCCATAAATAAACTGAGCACAAGGAAGGTTTGAACAAAGTTTTCTACCTGAGTCTTGCAAGTAACTTTCACTGTGTGAAGGTAGAGGGGCCAACAGCAACCCTTGAGATACAAAGGTTAGGATACAATGACTATACAACATTCTCCCAAACCACACCAACATAATCTAATAAGAAATATATAGTAAGAAGTAACACACAAAGAGATCATAATGGGGTTGAGATACAAGACGGTGGTCCACATATGATTGTTGAAATTTGTACAAATAGATCTGACAGCACTTCAGGGCAATGCCTTTTCAATATGTGAGTCCAAACACAGACTGAGGAAGGATCGCGGTGGAGATATTCATAAGGCAGGTTAGACAGAAGGGGTGGGTTCAGGCATCCTGAAAATGGAAGTGGTGTTAGATATACTTATGCTGTCGATTTTCTGGACTGCAGATAGAAAAAGAGGAGAAGCATTATTTGACAGTGCCAAACCTTGACAGGGTGAAATTACCATTCGAGGAGCCCTGAATTTGTCTCCCAAGTTCACATGTGACAATATATATATGATATAACTAGGATATCACTCAACGAGTGAACGCTGGCACTACTGGCTGCCGCTGCTCTGCTGCTGTGTTTATCTGGTTGCTGGCGATCTGCTTTCTCCGGCTGGAATCAATGGTACGGATTGATGATCTGCTTCTTGGGAGTGTGTTTGCCTGGATTGTCCTGTTTTTAATGTTTTATCCAGTGACATCGATTTGCAAGTATATGGCAGCAGAGCTTCTTCGACTTCAAAGTCGTCCGTCTGAACAACCTTTGCCGTTGTGCCATCACTGGGATATTCTCCATCTCTCCCGTCGGACATACATTTACCGCGGTTCTCATCAGAACTTCAACTATTATGAAAACAGGCCAATACAGTCTTTTTGGTCTATTTTTACTCGAACTTCATGGAGATCTGGACAGACTGCTGACCTTAGTGTGCTAGCTAAGCTAACGTGGTTGGCTATAGCAACACATGGAAAAATCAAACTTGCCATTGGGCTATTCAATGTCCGTTCACTCACTGGTAAGGGCCCTATACTCTACGATCTGTTAGCGGACCATAAGTTTGATTTTTTTTTGCTTAACTGAGACCTGGCAGCAACCCAGTGATTTTTCGCAGCTTAATCAAGCTGTTCCCCCTGGGTTTGTTTACATTTTCCAACTCTGTGCCTCTGGTTGTGGTGGAGGTCTCGTGATAATCTACAGCGTGGAGTTAAAAGTATCATCTAAAACTGTGCCTCACCTTGCCTCATTTGAATCTACTGTCTTGTAAATCAATGGACCTACTCCCACTATACCTAGTACTATTTATTGACCACCCAAGCTAAATAAGGGCTTTTTAAATGAACTGTCTGAGTTTATAAATTCTCTTTGTTCTATGTCATCTAATGTTATTTTGTTGGGTGATTTTAATATACATATGGACACTGTTACTGATTATCTTACGAGGGATTTTACTTTTTGCCTCAATAGTATTGGTCTGCAGCAATTTATAGACTTTCCTACTCACTCTAAAGGCCATATTCTTGATCTTACTTGTTGCTCCGGTGTTACTCCTTATAATTGTACAGCAACTAATCTGTCAATATCCGATCACAATTTGGTGCCTTTTAATGTCGACTTAATATTATCTAAATCAAATCTTTCCCATTCTATCTTATTTTGCAATATTAAGAATATTAATTTAATTGCCTTCTCCAATGGAGTCGACAGTCTGCCCCATTGTGACAATACAGTATATTTACCACAGATTAACTTGTTTTTCCACTATAACAGTGGACTATGCAGCCTTTAGACAATCTTGCTCCTCTGAAATCCTGGACTGTCTCTTTCATCCACTCTGCCCCCTGATTCATCACGGACGTTTGGAACGGCTTTATAAAAAGACAGGCTTTGATGACCATAAAAATATGTATGATTAACACATGCGTGTCTATAAGGATGCTCTGTCTGCAGCAAAACCTACATATTATTCAGCACTAATTGGGTCAGCTGAAGGGAATACTAGGGCTTTATTCTCAACTGTAAACAAAATCCTCCAGCCACCTGACAGTCTTCCATCTCAGTTTTACTGTACTGACCAATGTAACTCTTTTATGACCTTTTTTAATATGAAAATTGGAAATATCCATCAGCAGCTGACTAATTTTGGAAATTCTGTATACGGAGTATGTTATGATCCTCCTTCTTCTTTTCTTACCAGTTTTAAACTCCCAACTGTGGAGGAAATACTTGGTATTGTTAGAAAATCCAAGCCCTCTACCTGTCAGCTGGATCCAATTCCTACTTATTTGGTTGAATTCTGTTTGTCTTCTCTTTCCTCTCTAATAACTAACATCATACATTTATCCCTTATCTCTGGACTTGTTCCTTTATCTTTTAAAACAGCTGTAATAACTCCATTTCTCAAGAAATCTGGTGCAGATCCCTACAACCTAAATAATTATCGTCCAATCTCAAATTTACCATTCCTTTCAAAAACACTTGAAAAAACCGTTGCTGAGCAGGTTCACTCTTACCTTATTGACAATAAATTTTTTTAACGATTTCAGTCTGGCTTTTGACTATTTCATAGTACAGAGACGGCCCTGGTTAAAATCACCAATGACCTCCTGATGGCAGCTGACTCTGGGCTGTTAAACATACTTGTGCTCCTTGATCTGAGCTCTGCCTTCGACACAATCTCACAATATTTTTCTTGACAGATTAAAATTTATTGGTATTATTGGCACTCCACATGCCTGGTTCAAAATCTTATCTCTCAGATCGTACACAGTTTGTACAGTTAAAAAATTTCAGATCACAATTTTGCCCAGTTGTTAGTGGTGTTCCCCAGGGCACTGTCTTGGGTCTCCTTCTGTTTATTATTTATCTTTTGCCTCTTGGTCATATCTTTAGGAAATTTAATATTCATTTTCACTGTTATGCTGATGACACCCAGCTCTATCTCTCTACTAAGCCCGATTCTACTCTTCCACCTTCGTCCCTCTCTAATTGTCTGCAGGAAGTTAAATCATGACTGTCTGCTAATTTTCTTAAATTAAATAGTGATAAAACAGAGGTTCTTCTGGTTGGAACTAAATCTGTTTTAGATAAATGTGATAATATTTCATTGACTGTTGATAATTCTCTAATCTCTTCTTCCTCCCAGGTTAAGAGTTTAGGTATTATTCTCGATAGTACCTTAAAATTCAGGGCACATATTAATAATGTCACTCGGCCTGCATATTTCCATCTACATAATATCAGCCGTTGACGTCCATCTCCTTCAGCTAGCAGCTCTGCTATTCTTGTTCATGCTCTGGTTACATGTCGTATTGATTATTGTTATTCTATCCTTTCTGGTCTTCCTCACAAACTCCTTTACAAACTCCAATTGGTTCAGAATGCTGCAGCTCATATTATTACTAGAACCCCTTCCACAGAACACATTACTCCTGTCCTTCAACAGCTTCACTGGCTCCCTATTAAATACCATATTGATTTTAAGATACTGCTTATTATTTACAAGATCCTTCATAATCTGGGCACCTCCTTATCTTTCTGATCTTTTTCACATCTCCATTCCTTTTCGTATCCTTAGATCTTCTTCCTCTATCAATCTTATTATACCTACTGCTCACTTGACTACCATGGGGTTTAGAGCTTTCAGTCGAGTGGCCCCTCGCCTCTGGAACTCTCTTCCACAAGACATTCGTAATATCTACTCTCTTCCTACCTTTAAATCTCATCTTTTTAAGCTGGCTTATTCTCTCTGATAATTTTAGCTGATAAATTTAAATTTTATTATTGTATTTATTCTGGTTTTATTGTACTGTAATATTTTATTAATTTTATGTTCTGACTGTTGTTATTAATGTGCTCTGTAAGGTGTCCTTGTGTGCCTTGAAAGGCGCCTGTAAATAAAATAAATTATTAAACAACATCATTAAGTTACATGAATAAAATTTAAGAAACTGCACCAATTTCTCAGGCCTGCTTCAGTGCTGAAGTGAAGTTGAACGAAGAAACCAGGAGAGGGCAAGTTGGTAATTCTACATGCTTCATGAAGTACAGTTTCTCAGTGTTCTTCTCATTGTTAATGCACTGGCACTGCTCTATGATAGGGGCAATTTGATGGAAAGAGTATTGGCCGTGCTTTTATCAAAAGTCAAGGCTGAAACCATCCCTATTCTCTGGTAAACAAAGAATGATGGCATTTGAGAGGTAGGCACCAGCTCATTATGAAAGAAAATCATCCCATCTTCCTGTGTTTTTATTTCCCTTTTATATTGGTTGGCTGTTTTGGATAGTTCCGAACTCTGTGAAATTGTTTGGTTTGTCCTTGAGTTTTTTTAAGGTCCAGCTGTTGTTCCAAAAGCCCACTGGAGAAATCATTTTTAGCTGTCACTTGTTCTGCTGGAATTGCCATTATTTTTATCCATGTGGCATCTCCATGTTAAACCTTGCAGCAAAAGCAGATGTACCCTTCTTCATTCACAGAGATTTCTTGAATGAATGGACAATCACACTCTAGGATCTTCCTGCCCCAGATACCATCACTGTGTAACTAAATGTAAGAGTCTTTAAAGTATTGAATTGTATCGGTGAGATCGGGAGAGCAGCAGCAGGAGAAGCAACATCAGTAAGCACCATCTGCAACAAAGGTCACGTTACTTCCATAATTTAATTAATTTTAGACTATGGGGGGGGTTATTTTTACATTCTCATCTTCCATTCACTATTTTAGCTAAATATTTTCTCTAAGTTTCTATAAGTTAACTGTAATCCTAATTCTAACCAAACCCAAGCAAAAGTAAAGGGGAGGAAAATGGGCTTGTACATGTACTGTAGAGCACAGTCCACATCTGTATATTCTGGATAGTAGGATATCCTCAGATAGTAGGATATTATTGAATTTGTGCAGAGGAAAGAGTTGTTAACTTTGCAAAAGTTCACATTTCCTTTACTATAGATATATTTTGCTCATGTCAAAGTTTTCTTCTAATCACCAGCTTTACTATAAATGAAACATCTGGCCATGTGTGAATACAAAAGACTTGCCTAGGTAAAGGAGGATTAAAGCCACCAATGCAGTAGTTTAAAAAGGATCTGACAAAGACAAAGCAATGACAAAATAATGACTGTTTCCAGAAGGAATGTAGCAAATAACAAATAAAGTAAAATTAAAGAGCATTTGAGGGATGGCTTTAAAGCAAGAAAATCTTAGTATAGGTAAGGTTATCAAAAACTAAAATATGTAGAGTTGAAAGGAATCCTTCCAAACATCAATGTGCTTCTTTTCTCCCACTTTACAGTAACAACATTCTGATAGATAGATAGATAGATAGATAGATAGATAGATAGATAGATAGATAGATAGATAGATAGATAGATAGATAGATAGATAGATAGATAGATAGATAGATAGATAGATAGATAGATAGATAGATAGATAGATAGATAGATAGATAGCTGATGGATGAGGGTACAAATCTCTCTTTAGAGCAATGCACTTTTCTCAGTCTGTTACCAAGCATGCTGCTCTGTTTAGCTAAAACCTTATACAGGGGTGTTGGAGTCATTGTCCAGGACAGACAACAGCTTCCTGACTGAGAATTGGGGGCAGAGTGGACTGTGCTCTATTTGCCATCTGTTTATGCTGGCAATGTGACATTTCTGGTCAGTGTGTTCTGCATGCACACATTTAGAAAGATGTTGCGTTAGTCATCTGTTTTAATCAAGCTGGCACATGTGACAATGATTGTCAGTGTGTGTATGCACATATGTAGAAATTACACCTGTGGCATAGCCATGGGTGATACGCAGTACATCCAAAATTATTTTAAACTTCCACATCATTATCTAAACTAGATATGAACCAAACACATATAATATCATAACAAATGAAATCATGGCAAAAGATTAATAAGATTTACTTAAATATCCAGATGATTGGTAACCATCTCCCAATGAATGAGCACCCGAGTCATTGCTTATTTTAGTGGTCATTGGAGAAGAAAGAAAGAACAGCCTAGGAAAACCTAGCAGGAGCAGGCAGTGAAGCTTTGCATGTTTGTCATCTGCAAGTTAAGTTGATTTGGGCAAATAGTGAGGATTTGTTGTACATTTTTAATAACTTCGTACTGTCTGTTTACTCAGATGCATTATATGTAAGTCACCATAACTGAAATAAAACTGCCTAATCATTGGGGTTTTAGAGTTTGGACCCTTTGCCAACTGCTTTGTGTTCTATCATGATTTTAGGGCTTTGCTGCACTCTCAGGTATATTTTATTCTTGTTTTGTGATCATACATCCTTTTTCATCTTTCTCTTTATCTATTTACTACATTGCCATTTTGTTTCCATTTTGGGTGCCACCATTTTGAATGTTTCTTAGTAGCAGTGACTGTATTGTTTTTAGTAATGGCCATTGCTACCATATGCTAAAATGCACTAGAAGTGCATCAAGCTGCTGGAAGAATTCTTGCACACATCCATCCATCCATCCATTTTCCAACCCGCTGAATCCGAACATAGGGTCACGGTGGTCTCCTGGAGCCAATCCCAGCCAACACAGGGCACAAGGCAGGAACCAATCCTGGGCAGGGCGCCAACCCACCGCAGAACACACACGCACAAACACACCAAGCACACACTAGGGCCAATTTAGGATCGCCAATCCACCTAACCTGCATGCACACATTCAGCACTTAAAATTCTATTTAGGGATTGCAGACTTTGCACTGTAAAATAACTTTTATTTTGGTTGATGAATGGCCTGTTTTTCACTTATGAACTTTCTCTGTCTCAGACAACAATACTCTCTGTTACATCTCCAGGTCCTTGTCCAGGTACAAGTCAGGAGGTGGTAGTCTACTCACAGATACATTGACACTCACATTCAATCCTTTGGTGAATTTCAGCAGGTTTCACTCCCTCTGCCCAAAGAAATCTCACTATGGTGCGTTATTCAACAATGGTGCAATCCCGCAAAGGAGTCTCCATGTTCATTTGACTTTGATTTCAACTAGACTAATGGCAGAGTGCTGTACTGTGCATGTTCAAACTATCCATAAGCCATTGCAAACGTGTTGTATTGGGTCAGGTTCCATCTGCTGTGGTAATTTTCAAATTCCCTTTACTATTTACATATTTGGAACACAAACACAGGACGCAGATGCAAACTCCACACAGACACTGCATTGACTTTGATTTGAATCCTATCTCTAGAGGCTGTGAGGCACCAGTGCTACTTTAATCTTCCATAGGACATTGGGATACAACCTGCTCTTTACAAAGGATGCTTAGGGATATTTAAAGACTGCAGATAGTCAAGACCTCAATTTTACATCTCATTAGAAGTGTCCACATCACTGCACTGGGGCATTGGTATCCACATTCAGACCTCAGGGTAAACTAATCCAGCTGGACTCGCCAACACCTCTTCCAGCAGCAACCCAAGCTTTTCCTGGTTGAACTCCCATCCAACTACTGGCCGGTTCTGAAGTTCAGGTGTTATGGCTGTGACTGCTCTTTTTATCTTTCAGACATTTTCTTTCATTTTATTTTTCTCTGTTTTTTTACAATTCTTGTGTTTATTTGTTTATCATATTATTTATCTCTTGATTTTGGTACTTATTTATTGAGCTTTTGTAAATAGCCAAATCAAGAGGAACAAATGTAGTTTTATCTTTTGTCATACATGTGCAGGCTAAGGGCTTAACTGAGGCCAGGATACGAGAGCGGGCTTTAATGAAGTGTACTAACCTTTCTTCTCCCTCTTCTGCAGATCACCTGAGGAGAAACCAGCCTAAAAAGCTTCCTCCAGTTGCTGTACCCCTTTCCTAGCCACACCTCCACTCGACGTCACTTCCTTCTCTTTGATTGTGGACCCATCTCTCCCTCCCCTGCCTCTATAAGAATCCAGCACCTTCCCTCCTTAGTTTGTCCCTTTTTGGATGTAGAACCAGAAAGTGCTCTAGAACCATTTATTTCTGTATTGTGTGCTACACTATATGAAGCAGATCCCCAAACCTTTTTCTGCTCTCCCTTTGTGTTTTGACACTATCTATCTATCTATTTATCTATCTATCTATCTGATTATCCACTTCTGAGAATTGAAGTGGACATCCTGTTACAATGTAGGGTGCATCATAGTCCAATACTGGTGCAGAAGTGTAGTAATTTGCAGTTGACATGAACCAAAAGCATCCTGGGCTGAAGGAATAATTCTCTGTTGTGTTGGTATGTCCATAATTTCTAATCTGCCACAGGCTGTCCTCTTTGGTTTGCACATCATGGGGGAGCTGAGTCAAGGGTTCAGCTCCTGGAAGTGTACATCTTGTGGCAGATTAGAAATTATGGGCCTACTGCTACCAATTAGCCCTAATCAGGCTATTAAATCTCTGGCCCTCCTCTACCTAATGACTCCTACTGGACTTATGATCTGACAGATGCACTTCATAAGCCCTCTGCTAATGACTCTACGTTTTCCAATATAAAATATGAATAATGAATTAAATCGTGTATGTAATAAATATTACATTTGTATCTTAAATTATTATTGGACATGTTAAATATTACATGAAAGGTCAATTAAATATTAATAGCAAATTTAAACCTACAGTGTTTATAAATTGATTTTTTTTTAAATGATTTATTGATACGACTGTGAAATGCATGTAAAATATGTGTATCAAATACATAATGAACAGACAGAGAGTTTTGACAGAGAGTCAAAAATGAAGTTCATTTACACTTTTTGGACATGATTACACATCGCTGTCTAAATGTTTCGTATAATTAGTTGCATGAAAAATCTTAGTGGTCCAGTGGTTAGCACAGGTCTGTCACAATTTCAAGCAAAACGGTCACCTTCTGTGTAGGTTTTAAACATTCTCCATGTGCCTGTATGGCTTTTATCTGTACTTGTTTGATCCAATTTGCATTTGCGGGTAATTTGTGAGTCCAAATTGGTTTGTAGTGAATGAATGTGGGTATGAAATCTGATGTGCTATTGTGGGGTCCAGAGCTGGTGTTTGTCTTGCATCAAATTTTGTCAGCTTTGACTTCAGTTTTTCACATCCCTGTAATGGAAAATAGTGAGGTAAGAAAAGAGATGGTGCACGTGCAATGGGTCTTTAAGTGTTGATAATAATTTACATAGACATTTTGGATATTAAAAGCAGTTGAAATGTTAGACCAGTAATCGTAAAAAACAGTTTTATGGGAATATAAAGCCAGTTCTGGTAACATTAGGTGCCAGTTAATTACATGGCACATGGCTACTGGGCTAATTCAGAGGCACGATTTAACCTAACACAGATATCTTTGAGATTTGTGGTGGAGCACCCATGAGGACACTATGAAAATGAGAAAACTCCTTTAAGGGAAAAACGTACTGTAAGAATTTGTAAAATGGCTCTAATTATAACTGCCTAAGACATTCAGTAACATTTGTACCTGACACAAGTTACCAAGGAAACAAGGAGATAATAATGACAAATTGACCCTTTTTTGGTCTCTATAAGAATTTTTTAGGGCCTTTAGACTTCAAGACATTTGAGTTATAAGACTATGCCATGTGTTATGTAAAAAAACCTGCTTTAGTTTAAGACCATTGCTTTGCATTTCAGTCAGTCAGGCACAGTGAACTGATAAAAGTGCATTTATCTGGGTCCTCCAGACTTGTCATAATAAAGGTCCAGTAGATGGCGCTATTTGTGATCATAAGAAACAGAACAGAACAAACAGAGAGGAGACCATGCAGTCCATTAAGCCTCTTTATTTACCTGATAGCTAAGCTGTCCCAATATCTCAACCACATTCTCCAGGTTGAGCTGAAAAGAAAGCACAGTGCCTGAACAAATTTATCAGGAAAGCCTGCTCTATCACCGGGCAAGCCCTGGACACACTGGAAGCTGTTGTAGAAAAGAGGATGGGGGCAAAAATTGGATGGCGTAATGAAAACTTCCTTCCATCCTCTTCAAAAGGTGCAATTTTGGAGCACTTTTAGCCACAGGCTCATTTCACCGTGGAGTTCTAAAAAGTGTCTCAAAGACTCTTTTCTACCCACTGATCTGAGGCAATTCAGTGCTTCCTTCCAGTGTACTTTTTAAGTTCATTTTGAAATGCAACTTTGAAATATCTGAAGAGTATATATTTATTTATTTATATTTACTTATCAACTGATTTATAGATTACCTGTGTTATTTGTCCTGTGAACACGTATCCTTCTTTTTTATGGCTCATCTGTTGTATACCTCTGAATTTCCCCATGGGATTAATACGTGTAATCTAATCTAATCTAATTAAAGATTGTCAATGTTTCAGCTTCAACTTCATGTTCTTTATTATTCTTTTATTATTATTATTATTATTATTATTATTATTATTATTATTATTATTATTATTATTATATTATTCTTTTCATAATGAAGTGCTTCCTGTCTTCAGTTTTAAATGCACTTCATCTTCCACTGATGTCCTTGAGTAGGTGATTCATCCTTAACATAAAAGAATGTTGCTGGATCTACTAAACAGGTTTAATTCTCTGAGTCTGTTACAGTAAGACGTGTCCTTAAGTCCTGGGATGCACTTGGTTGCTTTCCACTGCACAGCTTCAAAGGCTGCTGTGTCATTGATGTATGATGGTGACCAGAACTGCACACAATCCAGATGTGGTCTTACAAGTGCATTACAATCAGGTCCATAAGTATTTGAACAGTGACACTATTTTCATAATTTTGGCTCTGAACACCACCTCAATGGATTTGAAATAAAGTAGTCAAGATGTGATTGAAGTACAGACTTTCAGCTTTAATATAAGGAATTTAACAAAAATATTGTATGAGCTGTTTAGAAAAGATGGACATTTCTATACGTGGTCCCCCTATATTCTGTGAATTGTGTCACTGTCCAAATACTTATGGTTGTGACTGTAGCATAACATCCCTTGATTTAAATTCTACATTTTTTATGATATAACCTAACATTTTATTTGCCTTTTTAATAGATTCTGTACATTGCTTACTCGATGAAAATGTTGCATCAAATATACCCTTAAATTATTTTCAGAACTTGTTTCTGGTATGATAATGTCTCCCATCTTGTATTTATAGTTGACTAGCTGTGCCCCATGGCTCCGCCCACATATTAGTGAAAAAGGACAGTAGTAGGGCCCTACCCAGCCCCCCACTCCTGATGTCATGCTTTCCCTCCCCTTGGCCCACAGCCTGTCTCAGATTAGCACGAATATATCGCTCCTGCAAGCAAACTATGATTCTTAGCGCTACGAGAAAAGTTGCAAAATCAATCGGAATGTTCAAATAATTTATAGAAAAAAACCTGATCTAAATCCATTAAGTAGTTTTCTCATGAAAAGTGGACAGACATACAGACAGACATATGTTGGATTTTATATATATCCTTCCTCTTGTGTTAGGGTCAGCACCGACCCGTTTTACTTTTTAAATGCATAAAACTACTACTTAATTTGGTTTATTGCATCAAGGCTTTTTGTCTTTGTCAGGAATCTGTATTTAATTAAAATAAAACAAAAAAAACCAATTGTACTAAATTATAAAATGCTCTGGTGAAAATTATTACCTTTGTGTTGGTAGGGTCAGGTTTGACCCAGTTATAATTTAAGGTTATAAAACAATAGTTAGGGTCAAAACAAAAATCATAAACACACTTTGAGGGGCTTCTCTCTTTGCCTGCCTGTGTGTCTCCTTACCTGAACAAACAAAACAAACAAACAAAGACAGACCTGTTCAGATATGTAAGACTTGCATAAGACAAATTTAGTTTAGCGTTGTTGACTTGCAGAGTACACATCTCCTGTTTGCAGCAGTCAAAAATGAGAAGAAGATTTACAGTAAGCCAAGCTCTGGATCATATCTTTTCTGAAAATGAGGCAGAGGACACAGAACAGCATAGTGATACAGATGAGCAGGTTTCCGAGGAGGAAGACATTGTAGAGTATCTACCAGAAGGCACAGACACATCTGATGAGTCTGATGAGGAGGTCACCGATGCTGAAGCTGCACTCACTCCTGCTGAAACGTTCATATCCAAAAGTGGTAACATCTGTTGGAGCTCAGTACCTCCTGAGTTACATGGCAGGGCAGCTGCTGCAAATGTCATCAAAATGACTCCTGGAATCACAAGGTTTGCTGTGACGAGAGTAAGTGACATCAAGACATGTTTTGATCTGTTAATGCCATTGTCACTAAAGAAAGTCATGATTGCTATGACAAACCTTGAAGGAAAAGAGGTTCATGGCGACATGTGGAATGACATTGATGAGGAATACCTGAATGCTTATATTGGTGTTCTTCTTCTTGCTGGTGTTTACAAATCCAGCAATGAGGCCACTGATAGTCTCTGGGATGCGTCGATAGGCAGAAATATTTTCCGGGCAACAATGTCACTTCAATCATTTCGAATGATATCAAGAGTTCTTAGATTTGACAACAGAGAAACTAGAGAAAAATCTGACAAACTTGCTCCCATCAGGGATGTCTGGGAAAGCGAAGTATAGACAAAGTATAATCATGAAAAAAATTCAACCTCGAGATTTTGATGAATCTTGACGTTTTAGACCTCCCCAAGTCCAAAAATACAGTTTTTTGGAATTATGTCTGTGTGTGTATAAACACGGTAAATCAAAAACACAATTAGATAGATGGATGAAATTTGGCATGTGGTTGCTACACCAAAATTGTACATCTCTATTAACTTTTGGGCCAAATCTATCAAACAGGAGTGGTACTTTACCTGAATGCATACTCGATTTTTTTTTTTATTCATGCAGCTGCAGAGTCCGATTTAATCAACTTTACTTTTATAATAATTGATCAATATATTATTAATTTGATTTGATGTTGATGGTTCTTTAATTTACATACTGTAATATAATCATTGTCTTGCGTTTTACTCCTTAAATATCCATCCCCATATCTGAGTACACGAGAAAGTCGAGGGGAGACCACTCCCGATTTTTGAAAATAAAACGGCACTGATCGAGCTAAACATACTAATGTGTTTTTGTATTTATGCGATATTTATTAATTTATCTATTTTGGTTAATATTCATCATTATTAATACAAGATATTGTAAAAAGAATCCAATAGCAGAATTATGTTTTAAAATATTTGTCCCCATTTTTTCAATGTTTGTCTCTCTCTCAAAATAGATATTTGAAATATCATATTCCTTTTGTTCTTAACATCAACCATATCATACATATTGCATACCAGGGATTTTTCCTGCCTTGCATCCAAACCTGCTTGGGTAGGCTCCAGGTTCCTGTGATCTTGCTCTGGATAAACAGGTTTAGATAATGTATATATTGTTCCTAATCTTTCTTGTCTTTGTTGTTTTGTGCCTTTCCATACTCTTATTACCTGCTCTTGCTCTGCTCATTATGGGTTTACTGTTTTTATGGTGGGCTATTCAAGTCTCACTGCCCCTAACCTTCACACTACATGCTTGTTTTTCTTTGTTTCCCTCAATACAGCTAGGTGGGGTCTGCACACTGATTCAAGTCTAAGAGCCCTGTTCTTCCTAAGCCCCCGTGATTTCATAATCACACCTGTGAGAACACAGTAGATTCTGCTTTCTGATTTTTGATATTTTCAGGCCTGCAGGTGGCAAAATTCTGTCTATAAATTGTTTGTGCCTAAGATGGAATCAGAGCTCAATATGGCTGGTAGAAAATAACAAAGCCCCGTATTTGAGATTTTTTAATGCAATATTGAAGGCATTCATTATAAGCACTTTGTATATGGAGCAGGATATGTTGTGTGCTGTAGACATTTAGAGTAAAAAACCCTCACACCTTAAAATTCACCTAAATTTCATTAAAAATTGGCCCATTCTGGGCAATAAAAGGAAAAGAAAAAGGTACTAACAGTCAGCGCAGATTTGTTCAGCACAAATGACATAGAAAATATTTTTAAAATTATAAAATTGCGTAAAATTGTTATATTCAGTATCTGGTTTTGATTATGCTTGTTTTTATCAGACAAAAACAAAACCAAATAGTAAACTGTGTAATGTAGTGTAGTAAGCTTCCACTAACATTAAAGTCATATTTTATCCAAACTCGTTAAGTGCACAGTTCTGTCTCATTGTGACAGAAAAACTAAACTCCACAGTAGCTCTTTAACCATACTATAATTACTAAAACTGAAACTAATCTATATAAAAATAAAATAGAAAAGTCTTTGTAAAATAAAAACTAAAACTAAAAATGCATGATGAAGGAAAACTAAACTGAATTTCCAAGTAAGATCAGAAAAAATATAGAAATAAAACTAATATAAAAAGGCAAAACTATAATAACCTTGCTCTTCAGTGTCTGCCATCCTTCCAATTTTAGTGCCATCTTCAAATTTCACAAGTTTACTAACTATACCAGAATCAATGTCATTAAAATAAATCAGAAAAAGTAACAGTCCAAGGACAGAACCGTGAGGAACTCCTCCTCAATCCACGTGGAGCATTCTCCTCTTATCTGTAATCTGTCTCCTGCCAGTTAACCAACTAGAGATCCACTTTTGTAGATTACCTCTGATCCCCACAGCTTCTAGTTACAGAATTAATCTTTGGTTTGGGATGATTGTATCAAAGCTTTTATTAAAAGTCTAAGTACATTATGTTGTATACTTTGTTTTTGTCAACAACAGATGATCTTGACTTTTCTTTATTTAAAATACAAATTTCCCTGACACTCCAAACAAATTAGTGTCCTGCCCAGGATTTAAATCCAGGTTCTTGGAGCTATGATGCAGCAGTGCTAACAACTGCTGTGCTGTATTGTGCTGGTCATGATTTTAATATTACATCATATACAGTGCATCCGTAAAGTATTCACAGCGCATCACTTTTTCCATATGTTACAGCCTTATTCCAAAATGGATTAAATTCATTTTTTTCCTCAGAGTTCTACACACAATACCCCATAATGACAATGTGAAAAACGTTTACTTGAGGTGTTTGCAAATTTATTAAAAATAAAAAAACTGAGAAATCACATGTACATAAGTATTCACAGCCTTTGCTCAATACTTTGTCGATGCACCTTTGGCAGCAATTACATCCTCAAGTCTTTTTGAATATGATGCCACAAGCTTGGCACACCTCTCCTTGGCCAGTTTTGCCCATTCCTCTTTGCAGCACCTCTCAAGTTCCATCAGGTTGGATGGGAAGTGTTGGTGCACAGCCATTTTAAGATCTCTCCAGAGATGTTCAATCGGATTCAAGTCTGGACTCTGGCTGGGCCCCTCAAGGACATTCACAGAGTTGTCCTGAAGCCACTCTTTTGATATCTTGGCTGTGTGCTTAGGGTCGTTGTCCTGCTGAAAGATGAACCGTCGCCCCAGTCTGAGGTCAAGAGTGCTCTGGAGCAGGTTTTCTTCCAGGATGTCTCTGTACATTGCTGCAGTCATCTTTCCCTTTATCCTGACTAGTCTCCCAGGTCCTGCCACTGAAAAACATCCCCACAGCATGATGCTGCCACCACCATGCTTCACTGTAGGGATGGTATTGGCCTGGTGATGAACTGTGCCTGGTTTCCTCCAAATGTGACGCCTGGCATTCACACCAAAGAGTTCAATCTTTGTCTCATCAGACCAGAGAATTTTCTTTCTCATGGTCTGAGAGTCCTTCAGATGCCTATTGGCAAACTCCAGGCAGGCTGCCATGTGCCTTTTACTAAGGAGTGGCTTCCATCTGGCCACTCTACCATACAGGCCTGATTGGTGGATTGCTGCAGAGATGGCTGTCCTTCTGGAAGGTTCTCCTCTCTCCAAAGAGGACCTCTGGAGCTCTGACAAAGTGACCATCAGGTTCTTGGTCACCTCCCTGACTAAGGCCCTTCTCCACCGATCACTCAGTTTAGATGGCCGGCCAGCTCTAGGAAGAGTCCTGGTGGTTTCGAACTTCTTCCACTTACGGATGATGGAGGCCATTGTGCTCATTGGGACCTTCAAAGCAGCAGAAATTTTTCTGTAACCTTCCCCAGATTTGTGCCTCGAGGCAATCCTGTCTCAGAGGTCTACAGACAATTCCTTTGACTTCATGCTTGGTTTGTGCTCTGACATGAACTGTCAACTGAGGGACCTTATATAGACAGGTGTGTGCCTTTCCAAATCATGTCCAATCAACTGAATTTACCACAGGTGGACTCCAAGTAAGCTGCAGAAACATCTCAAGGATGATCAGGTGAAACAGGATGCACCTGAGCTCAATTTTGAGCTTCTTGGCAAAGGCTGTGAATACTTATGTACATGTGCTTTCTCAATTTTTTTATTTTTAATAAATTTGCAAAAACCTCACGTAAACTTTTTTCATGTTGTCATTATGGAGTGTCCTGTGTAGAATTCTGAGGAAAAAAAATGAATTTAATCCATTTTGGAATAAGGCTGTAACATAACAAAATGTGGAAAAAGTGATGCACTGTGAATACTTTCCGGATGCACTGTATTAAGCATGATGAGTGAAACCAGAAAGATTCAATTTGAATTCAAGTTTGTGAATCTGCAGTTAAAATTTGTTTTGCAGATGAAACATGAAACTCACTAAAAATATTTTTCTGGAGGCTTTACATGTTTTTGGGATGGAAGGCAATGCTTATTGTTCCATAAGGCCTCTGTCAAACTTTTGTGTTCAACTGTGTTCTTTTCCGCAACTGTTTAATACATATAATTTGTTGACCACCAGTATAATCAATTCAATTTATCACTCTCATTCACATTACTGTGAAGGACAGCAGTGCATTTTTTTACATATGACATGCTGCATTTTTTCTACATGAAGACATCCTAAAATCCATCATTGTGTTTGTTTTCTTAATAGGAACATCTCACTAAACGGTAAGCCGCCCTCTTTATTTACCTTAAAGCTGCTGAGTCCCCTGCACAAGAGGTTGAAGAAATGCACTTTCCAACTTCCATGGACCTTTAAGTTTTTTTTTCATGATGCATCTTTATGATTGAGATCTCCAAGATTATCATCATAATCAGCAAAGTGGGAATCTTGCCATGAGAACGTGTCTGACAGCTCAAGAAAATGTCCATGCGTGATAGAAAAATTACTCCAGTAATTTTTGTTTGTTAAGCTGTGCTTGAAGCTGTTGTCCTGTTAAGTGCCTATCATGCAAGCTGTTGACTCTCAAATACTTGTTTTCTCATTCTGTTGTGGCTTTGTTTTTGCCACACCTGTTCCTGTCACTGGTTCCTCCAGTTTCCAGGTTTCTTATGAAACTGTAGGGAAATCTACCCACTGACATCTGGGGTTTCTTTGTAATTTCTTTAAAGGAAAGGCCTACACTTTTCATCCATCCTCCAAACCCACATCATCCTAGGCAGGATTGCAGGAGGTGACAACTCCTTGTATGCATCCACTAGCATTCAATTTAGGGTTGTGGGAAATCAGAATTAATCTCAGCAGGACTGGGTGTAAGACAAAAACCAACACAGTCTATTGTAGGGCTCACTCACCGATGCACACACCCACATACAGAATGTGCCAATTTAGAGTGTGCAAATTAATTTAACAGAGACATCTTTGGACTTGCAGTACCCAGAGTAAAATCCATGTAGACAGACACAGGAGGAATGTGTTGACTCTAGGAAGGCAAAGACAAGGAATGGAATTGGAATCAAGGACACTGGATCCATGAGGTGGGCAAAGGAGGCTGGGGCTTTCTCAAGCTTGTTACCATAGATTTATTTTTACAGTGTATACAGTAAGTGATAAATCTGGGTGTTTCTGTGGCATGTGGTGAGGTGCGTGGCTGTGCAAATTTAAAGAAAAAAAAAGAGCAGTAAGCCTGGTGGGCAGTGTGCAAGTGTATCATAGCATGGTGGAGTGGTTGTGGGGTATTAATGAGATGGTCAGTGGATTTTGCATTCATATGTGGACATGCACAGTCTGGCTGATTGAAATGTTGGCACTCTAAGGCACCTGTGCCTACCAATATTTGAAAGGAGAGATCGAGCAGTATTGGGGGTAGGGGTTGGAAGATAAGGAGAGTGAACTTCAAGGCACGGTTGGTGGAGCAGGTAAGCATAGATGAGCAGAGGAGGATGGGTGATTGGGCCCTTGTGAGGGAATGAAGGCAATGGTGATCTGAGGGGTGTCCCTGCTGAGCTTTAGTGCTAGAGCAGGAACTTGGATCGACCCTCTCAAGATCCAGCTAGTGACAGAGAGAGCGAGCAATGCCTGTCTTGCACAGGAGACTACTCTGATACCTTGAAGTGTTTCAAAAGGAGATTTTAAAGTATTAACCGTTTTTTTAACCTGCACAATTGCACTGCTTTTCTTTGTGGACTATTTAATGACTTATGTATTACTTTCTGCAATTTATTCTTTTGCTTTTGTTTTAATAAATTTGTGCTGTGTGCACTTTCACTTTTCAAAACTGTTTGCTGTCTCTCACTCACCACTGTGCCCATCTCAGTTAGAAACTACTAGGGGATCATGTGAACATTTTTATGACGGGTATGCCACCTGGACATTGACCCCTGGCACCCTGCATTAACTATGGTTGGTTAAAAGATTAAATAAAACATATGTGAACTCATTTATAATCAGATGGCATCACTCATTTTTATTAATACATTTTGCTTTAATTGCAATAAACTCTAAGCTATAAAAGTTAATTGGTACAGGACACTTCTGATTTATTCGAGCTCCCAGGTCCTTTCATTTTATACCAACATACCTGCATTAGTCCTAATAGAAACCATAATCTGTCGAATGCTGACCATTTCAAAATGAATAAAAATGAATTTTTGAATCCATGGTTTCTTTATTTCTATACTAAAAAATATACACATGTCCATAAACATGTTTTTCCCATAATAAAATGTCATATTTTTATATTTTCTCATAATATTAAAGCCTCTTCAGTCCATGCTTCACCAGTAAATATATCAGTATTTTTTAATTCTTCACTTTTTATATGTGAAGAACCTAGTTTTCTATTTTATGTTTGAAGATGGCAGCTTTCTTTTTTATTATAGCATTTTATGAGACCTGTATTTAACCAGCATACTTCATACGGATTATTACACATAGATGTTTCATGTTACTTTGTATTTAGACTGGTTAGTTCCTTGTGAGTGAGTGTGAGAAAGTGAGGGCATGTGAGTAAATGAGCCCTGGAGTGGTCTGGTCCAGGGATTGTTTGTGACTTGTGCTTTGTACTGCCGGTAGTCAATGGCCCCTCTAAAAATCCTAAAGCAGATCAAGCATGTTTTTGAATGTTTATTTTGCAAATGATTTTTGCCAATACTAGGACTGGATTCATGCCATTCTCTAGATTTGATCAAGAGAGACAATGGATAGACTATGGCATTTAATAAGATTTATATATATATATCTATATACAGTGCATCCGGAAAGTATTCACAGCGCATTACTTTTTCCACATTTTATTATGTTACAGCCTTATTCCAAAATGGATTAAATTCATTTTTTTCCTCAGAATTCTAAACACAACACCCCCTAATGACAACGTGAAAAAAGTTTACTTGAGGTTTTTGCAAATTTATTAAAAATAAAAAAATTTATAAAGCATATACATACAGTAAGTATTCACAGCCTTTGCCATGAAGCTCAAAATTGAGCTCAGGTGCATCCTGTTTCCCCTGATCATCCTTGAGATGTTTCTGCAGCTTAATTGGAGTCCACCTGTGGTAAATTCAGTTGGTTGGACATGATTTGGAAAGGCACAACACCTGTCTATATAAGGTCCCACAGTTGACAGTTCATGTCAGAGCACAAACCAAGCATGAAGTCAAAGGAATTGTCTGTAGACTTCCGAGACAGGATTGCCTCGAGGCACAAATCTGGGGAAGGTTACAGAAAAATTTCTGCTGTTTTGAAGGTCCCAATGAGCACAGTGGCCTCCATCATCCATAAATGGAAGAAGTTCGAAACCACCAGGACTCTTCCTAGAGCTGGCCGGCCATCTAAACTGAGTGATCAGGGGAGAAGGGCCTTAGTCAGGGAGGTAACCAAGAACCCGATGGTCACTCTGTCAGAGCTCCAGAGGTTCTCTGTGGACAGAGGAGAACCTTCCAGAAGGACAACCATCTCTGCAGCAATCCACCAATCAGGCCTGTATGGTAGAGTGGCCAGACGGAAGCCATTCCTTAGTAAAAGGCACATGGCAGCCCACCTGGAGTTTGCCAAAAGGTACCTGAAGGACTCTAAGACCATGAGAAAGAAAATTCTCTGGTCTGATGAGACAAAGATTGAACTCTTTGGTGTGAATGCCAGGCGTCACGTTTTGGAGGAAACCTGGCACCATCCCTACAGTGAAGCATGGTGGTGGCAGCATTATGCTGTGGGGATGTTTTTTAGTGGCAGGAACTGGGAGACTAGTCAGGATAAAGGGAAAGATGACTGCAGCAATGTGCAGTGACATCCTGGATGAAAACCTGCTCCACAGCGCTCTTGACCTCAGAGTGGGGCGACGGTTCATCTTTCACCAGGACAACGACCCTAAGCACACAGCCAAGATATCAAAGGAGTGGCTTCTGGACAACTCTGTGAATGTCCTTGAGTGGCCCAGCCAGAGGCCAGACTCGAATCCGATTGAACATCTCTGGAGAGATCTTAAAATGGCTGTGCACCGACGCTTCCCATCCAACCTGATGGAGCTTGTGAGGTGCTGCAAAGAGGAATGGGCGAAACTGGCCAAGGATAGGTGTCAAGCTTGTGGCATCATATTCAAAAAGACTTGAGGCTGTAATTGCTGCCAAAGGTGCATCGACAAAGTATTGAGCAAAGGCTGTGAATACTTATGTACATGTGATTTCTCAGTTTTTTTATTTTTAATAAATTTACAAAAACTTCAAGTAAACTTTTTTCACGTTGTCATTATGGGGTGTTGTGTGCAGAATTCTGAGGAAAAAAATGAATTTAATCCATTTTGGAATAAGGCTGTAACATAACAAAATGTGGAAAAAGTGATGCGCTGTGAATACTTTCTGGATGCACTATATATATATATATATATATATATATATATATATATATATATATATACTGTGTATATATATATATATATTGTGGAGGATTGCCGGCTTTCCAGTCCGGCCCTCACCCCCAGGCTGCTAGGAGGAGCCTTCCGGACAGCATATTGGTGCCCCGAGTTCCAGCAGGGCCTCATGGACTCTGTAGTTTCTATACACAGCCCTGCTGGATACCTTGGGGGCCGCCAGGAGTCTCTGTGAAGGGGCTAGTGGACTCTTACATGCCCTATAACCCGGGAGTGCGTCACAGTCACGTGACTGGAGGAAGCGACGTGCTTCTGGGATGAAGAAAAGGACTGTTTGCCCTGACCCGGAAGGAAAACGGACTTGTGGGTTTGGCTTGGAGCCACTTCCGGGTCAGGGACTATAAAAGGACTCTGGGTAAGCCCAGACACCGAGCTGAGCTGGGAGGTAGGAGGGCGAAGTGTCTGGGAGTGGAGGATTGTATTGGTTTGTTTATTGAATAGAGTTTATTAGTTTATGAGTAGTGTGGTGAGGAGAGTGCTTTGTGCACTGTACAATAGTGAAATAAAATATTGTTGTATTTTCACCTGGTCTGAAGAGTGGTACCTGAGGGTTCAAGAGGTGGACAAACGCTACATCTGCTACAATATATATAATATATATATATATATATATATATATATATATATATATATATATATATATATATATATATACTGTATATATATATATATATATATATATATATATATATATATATATATATAAATAGTGAGATATCCAGGCGGGACACAACCAATCCCTGTACGATCCCTGTGCGATCGGTGTCAGAGCTTGGTCCGCATTGCCGGCAGTAAGTCGAACCCGTTCTCAGTGAGAGTTGGACTCCACCAGGGCTGCCCTTTGTCACAGATTCTGTTCAGAACTTTTATGGACAGAATTTCTAGGTGCAGCCAGGGTGTTGAGGGGGTCTGGCTTGGTGGACTCAGGATCGGGTCACTGCTTTTTGCAGATGATGTTGTCCTGTTTGCTTCATCAGGCCATAATCTTCAGCTCTCTCTGGATCGGTTCGCAGCTGAGTGTGAAGCGGCTGGGATGGGAATCAGCACCTCCAAATCCGAGACCATGGTCCTCAGCCGGAAAAGGGTGGAGTACCCTCTCAGGGTTGGGAGCGAGATCCTGCCCCAAGTGGAGGAGTTCAAGTATCTCGGGGTCTTGTTCACGAGTGAGGGAAGAATGGAGCGTGAGATCGACAGGTGGATCGGTGCGGCGTCCGCAGTGATGCGGGCTCTGCATCGATCTGTCGTGGTGAAAAAGGAGCTGAGCCATAAGGCAAAGCTCTCAATTTACCAGTCAATCTATGTTCCTACCCTCACCTATGGTCATGAGCTATGGGTAGTGACCGAAGGAACGAGATCGCGAATACAAGCGACTGAAATGAGTTTTCTCCGCAGGGTGTCTGGGATCTCCCTTAAAGATAGGGTGAGAAGCTCAATCATCCAGGAGGGGCTCAGAGTAGAGCCGCTGCTCCTCCGCATCGAGAGGAGTCAGATGAGGTGGCTCGGGCATCTGATCAGGATGCCTCCTGGACGCCTCGCTGGTGAGGTGTTCCGGGCACGTCCAACCGGGAGGAGGCCCCGGGGAAGACCCAGGACACGCTGGAGGGACTATGTCTCCCGGCTGGCCTGGGAACGCCTTGGGATTCCCCCGGAAGAGCTAGAAGAAGTGGCCGGGGAGAGGGAAGTCTGGGCATCTCTGTTCGAGCTGCTACCCCTGCGACCCGACCTCGGATAAGCGGAAGAGGATGGATGGATGGATGGATGGATGGATGGATGGATGGATGGATGGATGGATGGATGGATGGATGGACACAACCAAATGGACACCGGCAGTTCTTAAAAAACACACATGTTTATTACAATTGGCCCCACAAGTCCAAATCCTGTACACACATAGTGTTCCCAACACTACAACACCCTTCCTTGGGCCTTTCAATGTCCATGGGCCGCCTCTCTTCCACCTGTCACTGGAGCTTCGTCCTGCTCCAGCTCCCAACTCCAGCTCTCCGACTGTAGGAAGGCAGCTCCTTTTATATTCACCCGGATGTGCTCCAGGTGCTTGTTGACGTTCTTCCGGCGGCACTTCTTGGTGCACCCGGAAGCACTCCGGGTATCGCTGGAAGGACCTTCCCCCACCTTTCCAGGTGTGGCGGAAGTGCAGATCTCTCGGGCTTTATGAGACTTGTGGCACTCCCTGGTGGTAGCCACGGTCCCCCATGGGTTTGTGCCTCCTTGCTCTGTCCCCGTGGTCCCCTGCTTATCCAGGGCAGTTGCCCCCTTGCGGCCCGGGGAACGTACAGACTGCTTCCCAGTCCTTCCAGGCATCCCGGCTGGGTCTGGCCCCCAGCCTCCTGCCACAATATATATATATATATATATATATATATATATATATATATATATATATATATATATATATATATATATATATATATATATTGCAACAGACAATGTGGATTGTCTGATGTCCTGACCTAGATGGATGGGTCCTTACCTAATTTGAGGCCTTCTTAATGAAAGGATGTTGATGGATGGGCATCTCAACTTTATTGATTATTGGTACCTTTCCTCGGTGGGTGGGTGTTATAATGGATGGACAGGGAGAGTCTGCTTCCTCAGTACACTGGGTGGTGACATCCCTCTGGTGTGCTTCCTGTTTGGACATCTACAAGGCTGCAGGAATTGTAGTTTTGCTGGACAGCCCTGTTGGGGACCTCAGGTGGCGCTAGGGGTCAAGGGCTAATGGAGGCAAGCTCTCTTGACACGGGGAGTTACAGTGCATTGTAATAGCACTGGAAGTATTCCTGGGTCTGGTATAAAGGAAGCTTCTACTTTTCATCCAGGTTAGGTGGAGTTGGGTGTAAGAGGAAAAAGCTCACCTGGGAGGAGTGGAGGGAAAGGAAAGAAGAAAGTTGTGCTTGTGGTGTGGTTATTATTATGAAGAAGACTTTTGTTAAGGTAATTTATAATAAACCTTTTATTTGAAGCCAGGATTTTGTCACTGTGGCTGTGTCTGGGGTTTGGGGTGCTACAAAGCTGCATACACAAAATAGACACCATGGAGATCACCAGCTCACCAAACCTGACACAGTCAGACACCAGGCACAAGTTCAGCAACACACACAGGCTTTATTCAGTGGGAAACACTTCCCAAATCATTTCCCACCAAGGCACAGTGCAATAAAGCACAGTAGTAAAAATTACACAGCACTCTTCCTTTCTCTTTTTCGCTCTGCCTCCTCTCCCTCCGGCAAGCTTCATCCCTCTTCCTCCCGACTCTGGCTCCCTGAGTGAAGTGAGGTGGTCCCTTTATGCTCCATCCAGGAATATGCTTTCACACCGAAATACCCAATGAGAAGTCTGAAACTTGGAAGTTCACTTTATGAGAAGGACCTTGTTCTCATCACAAATCTTCTACTGTTCTAAAAAGTGGATGTACAGAAGGTCCTCCTTCTTTATTGGATAACCCCTGGACATTATTCTCACAGACCAAGCTGCATTAAAGCATGCCCACACATAATGAGTGGTCCTTCACTGACAGTATCTAGATTTAGACTACGTGTATATTGATTTTACTTTTTCTATCTTTTACTAAAGTTATGCACAGTTTCACTCACTCACTGTATTTTGTGTTTGTACCTGAAGTGCATCTGCGGTGATTCTTTATTTCTAAGGAGGGGCCTGCCTTTTGTCATGTTACAGATTTTTTGGAGATGAAGCAGTGATGCTTCTTTTTGTAAGAAATGACAGCTTATTTCACTGACTTGTATTGTGCTTGAGAGAAAGCACTGTAGCAATGCCTTTAATTCAGTGGGCGCTTACAATTATATTTTTGTTTTCTGGGTTGCCACAGCAAAGGGGGTAGAAATGACAGGTAAAAGAGACAGAGAGAGGGAACAGTTCCCACCAGTTCTTCAAACCGGCCTTAGAACTTTCCATAATACAGAAGAGACTTGTACTCCTTTGCTTGTTTCACAACAAAAAGGCATATGGTTTTCATATTTTTCTATTCAAATTGCTTTGTTTTGTGTGTTTTGAAAATTTTCTCAGAATCAAAATTAACTTTATTGGCCAGGTACACTAACGTGTACTAGGAATTTGTCTTGATAGTATCGGTGCAACATACAAGGACAGCACAGAATACATAAGATTAATATAGGAAGATAAAATATAAAATGATGAAATGTGATGCAGCATGCAAAGGCAATCCAAAACTAAAGAGATGCACTAGTAGAATTAAAATGTCTAGGCAGTGTAGTGTACAGGTATACATAGTAGAAGCTGAAACCTGATCAATAAGAATAACTGCACATGAAAAAAACTGTTTAGGTGACATGTCGTAATAGATTTCACTGCATGAAGAAGCTTGCTGTTCGGAACTCTTTGGAACAGATGATGCCCTAGGTGAGTCAGATCAGCAATGATCTTTGCAGCCCTGTTCCTTACACTGGACTTGTATAGGACTTCAGTGTGCAGTACGTTACAGCCTATGATCTTTTCACAGGCTTTGATGATGCATTACAGATTGGCCTGAGCCTGAACACAGGCAGCACCAAACCAGACAGGTCTAGATGAGGTCAGAATGGACTTGATGATGGCTGTGTAGAATTGGACCAATATTCCTTGAGGGAGATTGAATTTCTTCAGCTGATACAAAAAGAACATTCTCTGATGGACTTTTCTCAATAATGCATGGGATGGTATTATCCCACATAATGTTTTCTGACAGCACAGTGCCCTGAAACTTAAATGATTCTGTCGTCCCAATGGCTGAGCCATTTATACCGATGTTAGAAGGTGACTGTTTCCTGAAATCTATGACCATCTCCTGAGTTTTTTTGAATGTTAAGTTCCAAATTATTATGGCTGCACCACAATGTTAGATTTTCCACCTCTTGTCTATATGTTGAATTGTTTGAAATGAAGCCTATTATTGTGATGTCATCTGCAAATTTAAGAAGTGTGACAGATGAATAACCAGAGGTACAGTCATTTGTAAAAAGCGAGAAAAGTAGAGGGGAAAGGACATATCTCTGTGGTGCACTAGAACTAAAGGTTAATGGGTCAGACATGTGTGTGCCCAACCACATTTACTGATCCTTATATGTAAGAAAGTCTGTGATCCAATGATAGATTAAACTAGGCTGGTTGAACAGGGTGAGATTTCTTATCTAGGAGCTCCTGGATGATTGTATTGAAAGCAGAGCCACAAACAAGATACTCACATATGCCTCTGGCTTACCAAGGTGCCGGTAAATGAAACTCAGACGTAAATTCATTGCATCGTCCAGACCTGTTAGCTCTGTACGCAAGCTGAAATTGGTCCAGGAAGTCTTTTGTAGTATTCTTGAGGTAATTCAAAATACAGTGTTCAAAGGTCTTCTTCACCATAGAGATTAAAGCTACTGGTGTGTAGTCATTCAGACCTGTTACCTTTTATTTTTTTGCTGCTGGAATGATGGTGGAGCTCTTGAAGCAGGCAGGAGCAGACAGTGCACAGATTGGTTTTAAATTTCTGCAAATACTATAGGCAACTGGTCTTCACAGTGCCTGAGTGTGGAAGGGGAAATAAGGTCTGGGCCTGCAGTTTTTATATTTTGTTTTTTGAATAAGCTGCAGATGTCTTTTGCAGTGATGACAGGAGTGGGAAGCTGAGAAGAACAGAAGTGTAGAGTAGTACCTTTTTATGTTACATATTACTAGCATTACTGAAATGCTTACATGCTGCTGTATCAAGGAAATGAAAGCACTTGATGATGGTGTAAAATGACAACAGGTTATGCTCAAAAATGCTAAAATGTCTCCAGGTGTCCATTTATGGGTGTGGGGTCTCAAGGGTTAAGGAACAATCATTTAATTGTATTTTATGGGGTTGGGAGAACTGTAAACTACTTAGGAACAGCAGATGTGACTGCTGTAACTAATTGGGGCTCTCCTGAGCTAGCCTCATGCCTATAACTCCTAAACTTTTCCAAACATCAGAAAAAAATCGGTTTATTCAGGAAAGGTAATGCTATCCAGGAAAAAATAACAGAACAGAGGGAACAAAAAGATGTATGCACACTGAAGCAATAACTTTTGTCCTTGTAGGCCTCACTAAACACAACAGAACCTTTCCTTCTCTCTTCCAAGCTTACTCCAGTACTCTTGCCTTTTCTCTCTTTCATCTCATCCACCTCTTCATGTGAGCCTCTGACTCTACTATTCTTTTTACTCCAAGTTCTTCTGGCATCTTCTGGTCAGTCCAAACCACTTAGAAAGAATACGGTAATATACCACAGGCTCCACTGATGGCCCAAAAGGCCCAATATTCCTGGTTTGTTCCTTATATTTAAAAAGTGGATGTTATGGGTGGGGTAAGAAGTCTAGAAAATTATTTTGGGAACAAGGAAAAATAACAAGGAGATGATCAATAATTGGCAAGGGAAGATTGTAGTCATGGACTTACAAAGGTCAAAATCTAAAAGTTCCAAATGATATCTAAGTGTCTTACTGAAACAGAATAATACTCATTCAATGGTGAGAGATTAAAGGAAGGTGAATACATGAAAGGAAATTTGGAAAGTAATCTCTTTGAAACAGACTGCTACTGAGAGGGATATCCACTGAAAGAAACTGAATTCTGCAATTGCCACCATATTTTTACCAGAGGGTTCTAAATGCCCTAAATGCAATGGTTTAGATCGGGGGTGTCCAACTCAGATCCAGGTGGGCCTCAGTGGCTACAGGTTTTCACTGTAACCCTTTACCTGAATCAGTGAACAGTTTTCACTGCTGATTAACTTCTTTTCCCTTCATTTTAATGGCCCTGTTTTTAATGATTCAGTCCTCTGAATTGATTCTTTTCTTCATTAAATAACAGCCAAATACAAATGAAATGTGAACTGAGCCAACAGATGACCAGCAAATCATGGCTTCAAACTCCAACCAGTTTCTTAATGAGGAGCTGATTCTTACTGTTAATTAAACCCATTATTTAGTTACATGGCCTTTCAAAACGGTTGATTTTCTGTTTTTTCCTTTAAAAAAATGACAAAAGGTTTTGGTGACTTGAGCAGATCAGCTTTACTGAGACCTTTGCCTTTCTTCATTTTCAGATACTGTGTGGTGGGCACAGGTGAGCTGGTCACGTGGTGTCTCGTTTTGTGTCTCATTATTGTTTGGCTGCTAATTAAGGAATAGGAAACAATTACGGGGTCTGAGTCTTGTTAATTAAAATTAAGGCAAAAGAAGTTAATTAGTTGCAAAAACTGGTCACAAATTAAGAAGATGGTTAGAATGAACACCTGCAGCCACTGTGGGAATACTTTTTGAAAAAGTGTTCTGCACTTTGTTTTGGAATAATTTTAAAGAAAGTTCTGAATCCATAATGCAATAAATGGGTAACATACATACTGTTCAGTTTTTCAGTAATATATATGAGGCTGGATGGTATTGATTGCTGAAAAAACATCAAGAAATAGTCCTGTGATTTATCTTCTTCTTCTTTTGGCTGATCCTGTTAAGAGTCACCACAGCGGATCATCTTCTTCCATATCTGTCTGTCCTCTGCATCTTGTTCTGTTACACCCATCACCTTCATGTCCTCTCTCACCACAACCATAAAGCTTCTCTTAGGCCTTCCTCTTTTTCTCTTGCCTCACAGCTCCATCCTTAACATCCTTCTCCCAATATAACCAGCAACTCTCCTCTGCACATGTCCACTAACATAGAAATCTGGCGTATCAAGCAAAGTGTAGATTTGATGTAAGCTAACCAGCAGAGTATCTTTCACACTTTTGTTTGTGCAGTAGTAAGTAAATCGGTGGTTATCTTGAAATGACTTTGTCATTAAAATGTTTCTCACCAAATGTTCAAAGTATTTCATGCAGAAGATTGTTACAGGTCTGTAGTCATTTGGACTGCTTGACCTGGAGACCTTGGGAACTGAGGTAATGACTGACTGTTTCCATAACTCAGGTACAGTAACCTTGGTCAGGGGCCAGTTAAAGTAAATGAAAAACCTGAGAGAACTGCTTAAAGCAGGACTTTAGGAGCCAACCTGTTATGCCATCTGCTCCCACCCTCCAAACCGTTCTGTTAGTTTTTACCTTTCTCCACTTAAGGTTAAACTGAACTTCATCCTAGCAGTATTTCTGGTATTTTTACAAAGCATCTCCCATACTTGTGCATTTTGGGTACTGAAATTGTTGGTTTCAAATCTGGTAAAAAGTCATTAAGTCTTCTTCATTTATTTGTAGTCTAATGAGAGACAACAAGCATGAACATTTGGGGAAACCACCCCCATATACTTGAGAATGTGAATGCTTAATGACAGACTTTATAGACTGGAGTCCAAAACATAACTGAATATGTTAGGAAAAATGGCAGCTTTATAGTTGAGGAGCAGGAAGAGGAGGGATCTTGGGGCCAAAACCGGAAATGATGTCATCAGGCTGTAACTTCTTGGTAGGGGGAAACTACATCATTAGGAGGTGGGTTCTTCTGATGGTCGGCAGAGGGAGAAA
This sequence comes from Erpetoichthys calabaricus, assembly GCF_900747795.2. Lineage (NCBI taxonomy): Eukaryota > Metazoa > Chordata > Cladistia > Polypteriformes > Polypteridae > Erpetoichthys > Erpetoichthys calabaricus. The sequence goes on from NC_041394.2 coordinate 323,616,108, forward strand.
AAGGAGAAGCATCAGAGGACAGGCCAACCCCTGGTTAAGCGGAGAAACACTTACATTTGAGTCTGCAAACTGTCTCCCATGCACACGTGTACGACAGCAGATATGAAGGTTGTCATGGATTACATGATATTCTGATTCTGTGTCTTCACATCTTCACATCACATCAAACACTCCATAAGCTGTAATGGCTTATATTTACATTGAAATACACTTCATTCTTTTTGAAAACTGAATAAATGTTAATATGACTTTAGTCCTGGCAACTGCAATCACAGAGGAGAAAACAATATGATGTGTGCTTTTTCAACCATTTTGAATACTCTTTATTTTAAGTTGTTTACTGCAGTTAAAATTTAAAATAAAGATATCAGTGAAGAGCTACTGGGGAAATGGATTTATCTGATTGATACCTACTGTGAGCCCATTCCCTTCTCACATTTACTGTACCATTCTGTCAAAACAATCCTTTGTACATGTTATAACTGTAAAATAAGATAAACTCAGATTTATTCAAAATCCGTCCCCGCAGTGATCCACCAATCCATTGATTAACTGAATTGCTTTATTCAGTTGCAGGCCGTGGGGGGTATCAGCACCAAGGTAAGAAGCAACCTTAGTTGGGACTCCTGTAAATCATAATTGCACTCACATCCACACTGAGCCAATTTACTGTAGAGCTAACAATTAACCAAATAAATATAGTTTTGGCATATGGTAGGAAAAAGAGAAGTAAAGAAAAACCCACAAAGTCACAGCAGGAAACATACAAAATCCACAAGAGTGAGAGTGAGCTGGAATTTAAACTTTGTCTTCTGGCACTGTATAATAGCAGTATCTTCCAACATGAAGATAATTTATGCTTGAATAAAATTTGTAATGTTTTTTATATATGCATATAAACTGCCTTACAAAAGTAGTCCAGTGACAAAAAAAAAACAAAAAACAAAACAAAATCCTAAGGTAGCCATTTGCAGTTCAACAGGCAGACACTTGTCAATATACATTTCCAATATATACTTGAATAAATCTTTAATTAAGTCTTAGCTATGATAGCTATTTAAATAAATTAAAGTCAAGATAAGGTGCCACATGAAAGATTTGGCATCAAACTAAAAGAACTGGAGAGTTGTGTATAGATTTGTTCAGACCCAGGAAGCAGAGGGTTATGGTGCCAGGAACCCTATCAGACTGTTAAGAGTGATGTCCCACAGGCATCAGTGCTAGGGTCACTGCTATTTTTAATATATATAAATGATTTGGCTAGGAATATAAGTAGAAAGCTGGTTAAGTCAGAAACCATTAAGAAGGCTAGCACAATGTTATGTTAGCGCCCTGATGTGTGGAGTACAAGTCCAAAGAGGTTCTGCTCAGGCTTTATAACACCCTGGTGAGGCCTCATCTTGAGTACTGTGTGCAGTTTTGGTCTCCAGGCTACAAAAATGACATAGCAGCACTAGAAAAGGTACAGAGAAGAGCGACTTAGCTGATCCCAGGGCTACAGGGGGTGAATTATGAGGAAAGATTAAAAGAGCTGAGCCTATAGAGTTTAAGCAAAAGAAGATTAAGAGGTGACATGACTGAAGTATTTAAAATTATAAAGGGAAATAGTACAGTGGATTGAGACTGTCATTTTAAAATGAGTTCATCAAGAACACGGGAACACAGTTGGAATCTTGTTAAGAGTATATTTCACACAAACATTAGGAAACTTTTCTTTACATGGAGAATGGAGAACCACAGACACATGGAATTAGCTACCAAGCAGTCTTAAAATCAAGCAAGTCTGATGATACCATAGCTTCATTACCGAAATGTTTGGCATGGAGCTGATTCACTTTCACTTTTTAAAAATAATTTAGAAATAATTTTAAAAAGTGTGGCCTTACTGTAAGTTGTACCCTGCAGCCTCCCTGCTGAATTTACTCCAGATTAGTGTGGTTGGTTTCACCCAAGTGGCCCCACTCTTCACAGTGCTTTAAATGTCTTATGTCACCAATGCACTGAATATTTTCTCACAAACTTTTCATGCCTCGATCTGATTCCTTCTACTGAAATGAATGTGTTTACACTGCTTTTGGCCAAGTTTACCCAAGAATAGATAACGGTGCTGTATGTTTAACAGCAAGTTAACTTTTGCATTCTGCTCCAACTGCTTTTTACACACTGTGCAAAAATGGCAACCACACTTAACAATCACACAGAACACACTTAACAATCATGCAGAAACATAGAGGCTTTGCAGATTAAATAAATAACAATCTCTTTACAAAAGACTTGAAATAGCAACTGTCAGCCTGACATGAATCTATAACGTCATCTTTTTCAAAAACTCTATTTTATGATTAAAGTTCACATCTTTGCACATCTGGAGTACTGTGTAGTTTTAGGACATTGCAGCAATAGAAAAGGTCCAGAGAAGAGCGACTAGGCTGATTCCAGGGCTACAGGGGATGAATTATGAGGAAAGATTAAAAGAGCTGAGCCTTTACAGTTTAAGCAAAAGAAGATTAAGAGGTGACCTGAGTGAAGTGTTTAAAATGATGAAGGGAATTAGAACAGTGGATCGAGACTGTTACTTTAAAATGAGTTCATCAAGAACACGGGGACACAGTTGAAATTTTATTAAGGGTAAATTTTGCACAAACATTTGGATGTTTTTCTTCACACAGAGAACAATAGACACAAGGAATTTACCACCCAGTAGTAGACAGTAGGATTTTAGGGACTTTCAAAACTCGAACTGGTGTTGTTTTAGAAGAATTTAGTGGACAGGACTGGCGAGCTTTGTTGGGCTAAATGGCTTGTTCTGATCTAGATTGTTCTAATGTTCTAAAGTTATGATGCTTTAAGAGAATTTAAATTAAATACACAGCACTGATGCGCTAGACATCCTATTCTGAAGCATATGAATAAACATCAAAAGATTAAGTTAGATTTACTCAGAAACCATACCCAAAGAACAGCACACAAATACAACCAGGTAGTTAACGTGTTAAACATTTGAACATCACATTGGATGTTGTAGTCATAGTATAAAAATGTATAAATCAAATAACAATCATATTTATTAAGTAGATAGGACTGGCGAGCTTTGTTGGGATGAACAGTCTGTTCCCGTGTAAATTGTTCTAATGTTCTACTTGAATCCTATACTCTATAAAAATTATGCCCTCAACAATAGAATAAAGGATCACCAAGGCAGACAAAACATGTCCATACAGTAATAAGCAGTTCAAAAACCACAGAAGGTGCAGGGTGCACACACACGCAGCAAAACAGAGAAAAGACGATGACAACTCACCACATATACATCCCCCTGAGTATGTGTTCAGTGTATCTTGTTTCGAATTGCCTCCATCCACATCAACCATAGTGAACAAAGTTGGCAAATGTGAGTCAAGCTGGACTCTGCTGGACCCCTCCTTTGTGGATAACAATAGCGCAAGAAGCGTTCCTATCATGTGTTAGTTGCACTCTGTCACCTTCAGTGTGTGGTTCTTCGCTATGAAATCAGATTGAGAGGGCAAAGTCCTTTCCAACCTTGTCTTTAATAAAAGTTCCAGACGTGATTTTATGCATTTTCTAAAATCATGTAATCTCTCTCTATATAAAAAACAACGTCTGTCTGTATGTATGTCTGTCCTGCTTTTCATGAGAGAACTACTTAACGGATTTAGATCGGGTTTCTTTCTATAATTTGCTTGAACATTGCGGTTGATTTTGCGACTTCTCTCATTACGCTGTGTCATAGCGAAATATTCACGCTATTCCAAAACAGAGGCTACAAGCCGAGGGGAGGGTGAACCATGATGTCAGGAGTAGGGAACAAGGCAGGGCCCTCCTTACTCACGCGCCAGCCTCCATTCGAGTCACTCTACCTCTGCGTTTTGGAGTTTACCTTTACCTCACTTAGTTAGTGATACCTGTTTATTGATTTTTAAAGTTTGTCCTATTTCACTAATACGTGGGCGGTGCCGCGTGGGATGGCTAGTTAAAAATAGAATGATGCACTCTGCTGTGTAATTATCAACAATCTACATTAACAATTTTGCACATACACAAAAGCTCCCACCTCACTGCCAATGCTGAATAACCAATTTGGACAAGAATCATACTCAAGTGTTCTTAAAAGTGCTCCGTTTGAAAAAAAATTAAAAAAAAGAATTGCCTGGATAATGAATTCACACGTATATTTCTCTCTATTAAAAAAAAAATCTTGGAAGGCTTGGAAAGAGACGAGACATGATTTTCTCGGAGACAATTTAACGTCCTGAGAGACAAGGCAGTGATAAAAAAGGACAGCTGCTGTACAGGCTTTTAAATGTTTGACATTCAGATGACATGCAGATCACACAGCAAGCCTGCAGCAGATCCGACTGCATCTCCTTAGCGTGCATTCAGGCCCCCTCTTCACAACACGAACGGCAGATTTGTGAAGTGGCTGGTGCGTAGCGCACCCTGGGGTGGGGATGAATTGGGGGTGGGCAAGCGAAGCTAGCGGGGGCAAAGCCCCGTAGTACATGTATATGTATTTTGTAACATTATTTTTAAGTACAAAAGATTTTTATCATTAAAAAAATAACTAATGGACAGACCTAGAAGTCTAATATGTCAGGCCCCTTCAGAAGGATGGACTTGAAACAAAGCAGGAGCAATACTCAGTCTACAATTTGACTCTAAGGCAGAGGTACAGACAATGATGTCATTATGCTGCTCATTTCTTTATTTGATGTGGCATGGACAGGGCTGAACCTGACCAATGACCAACTAAAAGGTATATGGAAACAAGAGTGGTGTTTATATTTACTATTTTAAATCAAACTGATACCATGCAGATATGGGGTTCCTACACTTGTCCTTGAGGAAGATTTCATTTTGCAGACTGGTACGGATTTTTTAATATCTCTTATTATCCTTCCATCACTCCCTTTATCTTTGTTGTAATTGCTCAGCAGGGAATCATGAAGGCACATCATGCATATGTGTGTGTGTTTTTTTTCTGCAATGAAACACGCACACACACCTTACCTCCAATTAGGTGTGACAAATTATACCACAATATATGTAAATTTGATGCTGTCAGTATCTGAGCATAATTAATATTATTTTGTATCTGTTTCTATTCATTAATTATTTACAGTTAATATTTGTTCTTATTACATTTCTAGCTTCTCATTGAGCACCGTTTACAGGCAACATTATTCGTTTTTCTCTCCTGTGCTGTTGTTAGGCACGTGCTTTATACCGCATGTCAAGCAATGTCATAGTGGCAATCTTATTTAAGGTCGATCTTTGTTTAAAAATAAAGGAGCACTTCCTAAAGAAGACACTTATTTTAAGAAAATTTCAAGACTCAACCTCTGCCTGTTTAAGTGCTTCTAAGTTTGGTTTTACCCATTCTCTTTGAATGTTCATCTATGACTCCTCAGTGAAATCTGCCCCTGTTTTTGTCATTCACCCATAAATAATTTTCTGACACTTCAAGCACAAATTGCTGAATAGATCATTTAATCTTATTGTGAAATTTTTACCCAGATATTAAACCTTTGATGTGTATTTGCATTTAAGACCATATTCATCTACAATTTTATAAACAAGCAGCTTCATTTACAGTATCTGTCAAAGACAAATAACAGAATAAGTTTAAACATAGCCTTCCTCCTCCGTCCTGTGGTGGGTTGGCACCTTGCCCAGGATTGGTTCCTGCCTTGTGCCCTGTGTTGGCTGGGATTGGCTCCAGCAGACCCCCGTGACCCTGTGTTCGGATTCAGCAGGTTGGAAAATGGATGGATGGATAGCCTTCCTCCTGTACCTCTACTCACTATCTTCATGTTCCTCAACCTCTTTAGCCCTTTTTGCACCAGCAGTGTCCCCCTATGCATCCCTTTGTTATCCTCACATGTCTCAACCTCTGTTGCCCTACATTTACCCTTAGCCTTCTTTCCTTGGTATCCTCATGTGCCTTCTAATCTCTTGCCTGGTGCTTCTGCTCTCGATCACATTCCCGTAAAGCCAACTTCTCAGACTCTGTCATTATGAGGTACCTTGCTTGCCTCCTGTCAGCTTTTTGACCACCACCAAGGGTAGAATGGCCCCTATTACAGGCTGTTAAAACATCATTCATATTCTTACGAATACTTCTCATCTTTCAAGGCAACTCAGGTTGTGCCTTGTTAATATTTAGCAACTCAATTTTGCTCAGTAAGTTATTCATTTTGTTGCCGTTGAAATGCTCCACGTTTTAACTCCATTTTTTGCATGACTAAAGTATTGTGTCATCATACTGAGCAAGCTAAACCAAACTGACCAATCAGATTGTTCAGAGAAAATAAACACACACATCTCACACACACACACGCACAGATTGTAGCATTTAAAAGAGTAAATGCAGTACTGTACCCCAAAGAACTCCTCTTTTAGACCTCCTCTCTGTTATCAGTGTTGTAAACCACCATTGAGGTGTTACGTTTAGGATCAAGGGTGGCACTAATACTATAGTACGGCAGCATGCAAGTTATAGAGCCTCCTTATACAATACAATACAATATATTTTTGTATAGCCCAAAATTACATAAGAAGTGCCGCAATGGGCTTTAACAGGCCCTGCCTCTTGACAGCTACGCAACCTTGACTCTGTAAGAAGACAAGAAAAAACTCCCCCAAAAAAACCCTAGTAGGGAAAAAATATAAGAAACCTCAGGAAAGGCAGTTCAAAGAGAGACCCCTTTCCAGGTAGGCCGGGTGTACAGTGGGTGTCAAAGAGAAGGGGGTCAATACAATACACACAACAGAACACAAGTAATCTTCAATACAGTATAACAGTAAAATAAAAATATTACAAGTACAGAGCAGAATTTATAATTTTATAACATAATATGATTTGGATTATGACTCCTGAATATTATGGAAAATTTTTCCTATAAGAATTAAATGGATTCCAACATGTTTACTACATTGAAATATAACGTATATGCACACAGTGCATTTAATTTTGGCATGGTTTTATTGTATCATAATTAAAAACAAATCAAGCAAATGATTGATTGCCTTTCAGTATTCCACACAATTTACATGCCAGTTTAAAATGCAATAAATAAAGCGTAGTGCATTTTCATGTCATACCTAGAAGCAAAGCAAACATATTACATTTTGTTTAGCAGCAGCAGAAGTGTATTGCATTTCAATTTGAGACTACTCTTTAATCGTGCCAAAACTATGTAATCAAATGACCAATAAGTATCAAGAGGTGGGGGTATTAGGTGCCCCCATCTCTAGTGTGTTCAACTAACGCTAAAGAAGGTGAATGCGGAGTTGAGAAGGCAGGGTGTGACGCTATAGCCTCACTGTGACGCTGATATATTTACAGCACGGATTGATACGGGTCAAGACTTTCAATAAGTTTTAAGTATTAACTACAATGAGCAATGTACTAGCGGGTCTGCAATGAGGAAAAAAAAGAGGAACTTTTTTTTAACTTTAATAAGATATTTGGTATTACCATCAGGTTGTTTGTTAAGGTTTTTTTTTTTCAGAGGTTTCGCCGTATGCTTCAGGTGCAAGACTCGCGCGTAACATTTCATTTTTACCGACTGGTGTTTTAAAGGTGGCGCAGATGGTAAACGCAGTCACGGGTGCCTGGGAAGGTCGAATGATAATTATAGGAGAAGTCCAAATTGTATTAGTAGTGTACGTGTACCGTAATGTTTAAGTTTGTATATTAGTAACCTCGAGGTTAGGTAAAACTGTTTTTGTTGTTTTGTTGTTTATTGTTTTATTAGGTATATGTTGTTGTCGGATGTTTTGATTTGTACTTGGAGGGCACGATTTCCCCGGCAAGTCTTAAATGGTATCTCCCTATGATCAAGTAAGCCGATCCTGGTAATGGAAAAGGCTTTATAAGCACAGTTGTGGCTGCAAGAGGAGGAACGATCGTTTGGAGAGAATTAATAGGAGTTGGATGGTGCGAGGAACACCAGACTAAGAGGTGCCTGGTAGCTGAGCTGTTGGTTGCTGTAAAGGAGTGTGTTAGGCTCCTGAGGACCAAAAACGACTCCTGAGATTTTTTTTTTTTGAGGAGTTGTACTTGTGACCTGGACTGAAACAGAGTACAGTTTTGTATTATTTTAAGGCTGCTGATGCCCTTGCATTGACTGGAATTGATTATATATATATTAGGGTGAGAGCCTGGGTGTGTTTTCCAATTTCAATTTTTTTGTCCTATTTTTTTTTTTTCTTTTTCATAATTTGATTTTGCCTTGTCACTGGATTATTTATACGTTTTTGTGCATCCTTTTTACATCAAAATTAAAATTACCTTTGATTTTGAACATCTGCCTCTCGTGCCTCTCTTATTAACCCCTCTGTCCTGGTTGGTCCCAAACTACTAGCAGGCCATCTGTTTTAGTAGACGGCTTGTGACACAGGGGATCTGTCGTCTCATTGAATGGGTGGAAGCTGGTTGTACAAATGACAATTTCATTCCCTTCTGTGTCAAAAGAAGGTGATAAAAATACACAATAACATTTCATCACAGAGACTATGAATAAAAAGCTATCAAGAAACCAAAATCAGTGATGCTAACAAATGTTTCACTAAAATCAGTATTTAGTTAAAACCGTTTACAGCACACACCTTGACAATGTAATCACATGACCTATTTTAACATGCTTAAAAAGAAAACAACTTAACTTAAGACAACTTAACATAAGAGTAAACTTTTTCAGCGAGACCTAAAACATACTTTTCTCCGTTTAGGGTTAATCACTTCACAGTCCACACTGACGAAGCTTATGGCCGTCGGCAGAACATAGAAATGTTTATAAGTTGAACGCCTCTATCTACAACTGTAAAAAAAAAAAATTAAAAAAAAAAAAACTGTTGACTCCTTTTGCCCCACCTTTTGACGACGATTGGCCAATTGAATGCATTTAGATTTGGCACAAGTAAAGTGTGGTCTCAAATCAAAATACAATATGTTTGCGTTGCCTTTAGCTATGACACGCAATCTATGGGGAATGTTTCTCTTTTGTTTTGCATTTTACATGAAAATTGCACAGCGTAAGTGAATAGCAGTTGATCATTTTTTAATCTATTTTTTATTATGTTACGGTAAAACCATGCCAAAATTAAACGCATCACATGCACATAAATTACATTTCAATCCAGTTAACATGTTAGATTGTGTTTAATTTTGGCGCAAATAATCTTCAATAGAATATACTTCAGGTTTATTTTGCCAATGTAAAGCATTCAGACCTTCCACTGAGCTGCCTGCTTCCTGGAGGATTACACCAGCAACTCCCAGTATGGGAACAATGAGAATTCAGAATCTTTACAATCCATATGCAAGATCTCAAAGAACTAAGTCTGATACATTCGAAATGTCTTCTTGGGTTTCAGTGGCTAATTGCTCATTAGGGAATTCTGCAGGACTCTGACAAACACTGAAAGAGATATCCCAGTGGCCCATAAAAGAGCACAACTTGCTCTTCTGGTATGTTAGATGTTAGCAGTCGAGCCCCACAGATAAATAGCATTTTACAGAGATTAAATAATCAGATGCCATAAATGGCTAAAGGGGGTAAAGAGTGGCAGTGATGTGATGGCCCCGGGACTATAGAAGTTTACAAGTCACTCTAGAGTAAGGTTTAAAAGAACTCAGCTATATGTAACTTGAGATTAAGGTGTGGTGGTTAAGAGGTAAACAAACCAAACAATTTGAGCAAGAGAATGAGAATAAAAGGGGGATTAAAGAGAATTGGGGCAGATGGGTATGCCATCCCAGACCATCACCAGTGGAATGGCTTCACCATAAATTGAAACCACCAAGGCCTCAAGATGGCAGCTTACTTAGGATTCCAAGGAACATTAAAATATCAGTGGGAGTGTTGTATCTATAGGGCCTCCTTGGTCTCAGCTTTTACATCAAGGCTTCCATTTATGTTAACCAGTTTGGAACTACTTTGTCTTCCTGTATGTTTAAACAAATCTGTATCATTATATGAGCTAATTTTGCATTTAGGTAATTTGTACAATCTATACTTTACATGAGAATTTGTCACAGCGCTCAGCACCTGCATTTAGAGTAAAGCAGTATACAAAAATAAACACTGTTGAATTGAGGCTGAGAAGGTTTATTTTTGTATGTTAATAACATTCACATTCTTCCTTTGTTCATTCTCCATTGTGTAGTGTTGCAATAGGACACACTACTTTAGATACCTTTTCATGTGCTTTGATACTGCAGATTTCATAAAAAAGTAATGGAGGTGTTAATCTGCTATTGATTGCTTTTCTTGTTTGTGTCTGCTAAAGGGCCCAGCCCTCTTCTCCTTTCTCTGATAATATCTTATCGCATCCCTGATTATCCATAGGGAATCTGATCCACCCCCTTTTAATGCATTGTGTGGATTTTTTTTCATGTTATCTGATGGTGCTTAAGGAATTGGCTGGCTTTTTCAGCATTTTGAGATCTAATCCCCTGAACTGATATACCCAGCCTGCAAACCTATTACCTATTGATGACTTAAGTGTTTCTTTCCGCAGTAACTGGAAATGAATGATGTCACAGGAAGCCTTATCTATTTTTCATATGTGGTATGATTATCCTATTTATTCTGCTGATGACTGGATGAATTTGATTTGCAAGGTGAAATATTGACACAGAATTCTTCTCTCGTGTATGTCACACATGGCTCTGTTCGGAGGATTAAAGAAATGTGCACTTCTGGTAATCTTTAATATACCACCCCTTGAACTTTAAAATGCAAATATTAATCCTATATTAACCCATTAACTAATAAACTGGTGTACAGCTCAAAGGCAGCATAATTTGATATGCACATACTGTGTGAGAAAGGCAAACATCATTAAGAAAGACTTAAGCTAACTGCACAGTCACTTTTCTCCGTTCTAAACTTTAGCTGATGATTACGACCCATTAGCACTCACACTAGTAAATTTAGGGAGATTTTTTACTTTCAGGTCATAGGAGTACTCAACAGTCTCTCATTCTGACTATTGCATGAGTGGACCTATGATGGTCCGGGTTAGCTCCACACTCTTTGTGATACTTCTAGGAGCTACTTGAACCCATAACCATCGATAACATACCTGAGGATGAGCCGCAGCAAGCTAGGACACACACAGTCTAGAGGTGGTGTAAGTGTGCAGCTGCTTTTATTCCCATCCAAACAAAATCAAACAAAGGTGCAAATAATGCAGTGTTCTTCAACCAGAAATAAATAAATAATCCAGGATAAAAATAACAACAACAACATTTATTTCTGTAGCATATTTTCACACAAACAACATAGCTCAATGTGCTTTACGAGATGTCAAAGGGAAAGTTACAAGAAATGAAAACAAATAAGATTAAATAAGACTACGAATGAATAAGTAACAAGGAAAAAAAAGATAAACCTATACAGTCTTATAAAACATAGAAATATAATTAATAGAAGGGTAGTGTATCAAGTGTAAAAATCAAGTTCAAAGTCATGGAGGTTAAAATCAAATTGTAAATAAAATAAATATTTCTTTTAAAGACAAGGTTAAAACCAAGGCAGTCATCCTTATTATAAAACAATTATGCACCTCTGTCCTTCCAAACTCTGGTGTCCCCTTAGCTCACCATTACTGGCATCCTCAGCTATACGAGAATACCTACTGACAGGTGCAGTCAACGTTTAGATCCTAGGCTTAGATCCCATCATCGCCAGCATACTGTATATGGGATGCCACACCAAGCTACTCACACTTCCCTCTCCACCACTCCATCAGCTCCTGTGGGAGACACCAACTGACAGGTCGCTCCTTCTTCCTCAAGTAAATCAGCAGGAGTGCCCTTCCTAAGCCCTCCTGAGTGCTAGCCTCATGCTCGTCCCCTGGGCTTTCACTCCTGATCATCTGACTCCACTCTGTACATCCACTCTTAACCTCCCTTTTCTTCTTCTATTGCTCCTCCTGGTCTTGCACTTTGGCTTTCTTTTAAACTACTGTGAGACGCAGGTGCGGCAATCTCTGTTCATTCCCTCAGCAGTAATGAGGGAACAAATTGATCCTGCACGTTCGCATGTGAATGCCGTATCACCTGCTCCCACATCTGTCCTCAGAGCCACTCTGCCCCACTACCTATGCCTCACCTGAAAACTTGAGCTTGCTATTTATTTATTCATTCATTTAGTACTAGGGTGTTGTACTGTGTTAGCCATTATGAATGTAGTGAGAAGTCAAGCAAAATGACACCTTTAGTTGGTTAATTAAAAACATTACAATATGCAAGCTTTCGAGGAAACTCAGGCCCCTTCTTCAGGCAAAATATAATACAGAAACTGGAGTTCCTTGTATTTATATACACACTAGGACAAATAACAACATTGGAAAACCTTTAACTGAGACATCTTAAATGTAAAAAATTAATATACAGTACTGTGCAAAAGTTTTAGGCAGGTGTGAAAAAATGTTGTAAACAAAGAATGCTTTCAAAAATGGAAGTGTTAATCATTTATTTTCATCAATCAACAAAATACAGGGAATGAACAAAAGAGAAATCTAAATCAAATCAATATTTGGTGTGACCACCCTTTGCTTTCAAAACAGCATCAATTCTTCTAGGTACACTTGCACACAGTTTTTGAAGGAACACGGCTGGTAGGTTGTTCCAAACATCTTGGAGAACTAACTACAGATCTTCTGTGGATGTAGGCTTCCTCACATCCTTCTGTCTCTTCATGTAATCCCAGACACACTCGATGATGTTGAGATCAGGGCTCTGTGGGGGCCATACCATCACTTCCAGGACTTCTTGTTCTTCTTTACGCTGAAGATAGTTCTTAATGACTTTGGCTGTATGTTTGGGGTCGTTGTCCTGCTGAAGAATAAATTTGGGGCCAATCATACGCCTCCCTGATGGTATTGCATGATGGATAAGTATCTGCCTGTATTTCTCAGCATTGAGAACACCATTAATCCTGACAAAATCTCCAACTCTATTTGCAGAAATGCAGCCCCAAACATTCAAGGAACCTCCACCATGCTTCACTGTTGCCTGCAGACACTCATTCTTGTACCGCTCTCCAGCCCTTCAACGAACAAACTGCCTTCTGCTACAGCCAAATATTTCAAATTTTGACTCATCAGTCCAGAGCACCTGCTGCCATTTTTCTGCACCCCAGTTCCTATGTTTTCGTGCATACTTGAGTCGCTTGGCCTTGTTTCCACGTCGGAGGTATGGCTTTTTGGTTGCGACTCTTCCATGAAGACCACTTCTGGCCAGACTTCTCCGGACAGTAGATGGGTGTACCTGGGTCCCACTGGTTTCTGCCAGTTCTGAGCTGATGGCACTGCTGGACATCTTCTGATTTCGAAGGGTAAAAAGCTTGATGTGTCTTTCATCTGCTGCACTAAGTTTCCTTGGCCGACCACTGTGTCTACAATCCTCAACGTTGCCCGTTTCTTTGTGCCTCTTCAAAAGAGCTTGAACAGCACATCTTGAAACCCCAGTCTGCTTTGAAATCTTTGTCTGGGAGAGACTTTGCTGATGCAGTATAACTACCTTGTGTCTTGTTGCTGTGCTCAATCTTGCCATGACATGAAACTGTCTTCCACAACCTCACCTTGGTAGCAGAGTTTGGCTGTTCCTCACTCAGTTTTAAGCCTCCTACACAGCTGTTTCTGTTTCACTTAATGACTGTGTTTCAACCTACGTGTGACATTGATGATCATTAGCACCTATTTGGTATAATTAGTTGATCAGACACCTGACTAGATTCCTACAAAATCCCTGACTTTGTGCAAGTGTACCTATAAGAATTGATGCTGGTTTGAAGGCAAAAGGTAGTAACACCAAATATTGATTTGATTTAGATTTTTCTTTTTTTCCCTCACTTTGCATTTTGTAAATTGATAACAATAAACAATCATTATTTATATTTCTGAAAGCATTCTTTGTTTACAGCATTTTTTCACACCTGCCTAAAACTTTTGCACAGTACTGTACCTCTTCAGGTTATGATTTATTTAGCAATAGAGGAGAACAATGTATAGTCAAGATCTTTGGATAACTGTCCAACAAAATCTTTTGAAGTTTCTGATGAGTTTTTCAATACAGTGTGGGTTTGTAGACAGGTTAGACCCACATTGTATTGAAAAACTCATCAGAAACTTCAAAAGACTTTGTTGGACAGTTAGCATATCAAAAAATCTTGACTATACATTGTTCTCCTTTCTTGCTTAATGAATCTTAGCGTGAAGAGGTCTATTAATTTTTTACATTTAAGATGTCTGACTTAAAGGTTTTCCAATGTTGCATCTGTCCTAGTGTGTATATAAACACAGGGAACTCTAGTTTCTGTATTACATCTTCCCTGAAAAAGGAGCCTGAGATGCCTCGAAAGCTTGCATATTGTAATCTTTTTTGTAATCCAATAAAAGGTGTCATTTTGCTTGACTTCTCACTACATTCATCCATTTAAAAAGCTCATGTCACAAATTTGCTATATCACAGGACCTTAAGTGTGCTTAAATATTTATGGCCTGGTGTTGTATAAATTAACTGTTGGTTATACAATACTGGGAGATATGCAAGTATGGATCTCATTGTACTGGGAACTTAGCTAATTTCAACACAGTGTGATAGATAGATAGATAGATAGATAGATAGATAGATAGATAGATAGATAGATAGATAGATAGATAGATAGATAGATAGATAGATAGATAGATAGATAGATAGATAGATAGATAGATAGATAGATAGCATTTTATTTGCGACTTTATTTAGAGAAGATCAAATACACACAAGAATTACAAAAAAAGAAGAAATAACTTCTAACTTGGCTAAAGGTAAGCGGGCAGTCACAGTGAGGCACTATAAAGGCCATATTAAACCAGGTTTGAAGGAGCCTCAGTAATGTTTCAGAAAACACTTAATTTTAGTGTGTCATGGAAAGGATGCCCAGCATTTTTCACAATGCCACTCAGTTTTGCCTTAAATCTCTTCTTTGCTCTGACCTCTAGGTAGTCGTAAGTGTGTCCTGTAACTGAGTCAGCCCTTTCAAATAGCTGGTTGATTTTGGGGGTCTGTCTTGAAGTGATGTTACTGGCCTAGCAGAGTACAGTGTAAAAAAATTGTATTGATCATCACAAAGTTGTTGAACATGTAAAGGATGTCATTACCTACATCAAAGGAACACAATCTTCTAAGAAGTTGATTGGCACAGGACGTAAGTACTAGAGGACTTACTTTATCAGATAATGTGGCTTTTTTCCATTGTGTACATCTTCCTTGGTTGTCTTATCACTTGGTGGTCAATTAAGGAGAACCAATACTAATCATCAGAGGTGGACTCATAATTGGCCATAACACCTGAAGTGGTAGTGATTGTTGATGCAGTAGAGATGGTGAGGAGGGACTGGCTATTTGAAGAAGGTGGCAGTGGACGATTGGAAAATCTGTTAAAAAATGCCATAGAATACTCAGGGCATTTGCTTGAGTCCAGTAATTATGTCTGGTCCATTGAAATGTCTTCCTGTCTCTTTTAACACTAGAATTACCAAAGCCTATGAAAAAACTCATAATTCCGGCCCACCTTAAATAACTTTGAACCTCTCTATCAGTGTCTTTGGTCTTGTAAATGTGTTTCGATAAGAACAAGCAGCAAGCAGCCTGCTATACCATCTCTCCCACCACCGCAGAAAGGGCAAGAAACTCTTCCAGCTCAAGCCTTTATTATCTTGGAGTGAAGTGCTGGAGTTTTAGAGGGGAAATAATAGATTGTTTTTTGAAATGCATGCATTTCTTGTGTGTTCTGTGTCTAGAACAATCTATGTAAACACATCATTAAAGCAGAAAGGTTAATCATGTTTCATTAATAAATGACAAAATGTAGACATGAACTGTATAATGTGTGAAGGCTGAAGTCCAAATATCAAATAAACACATTCACTAAAGGTGCAAGTACAATACTACGGCTTCCATGGTGAAGTGGTAAGAACTGCTGACTAGGCGTCAGCAGATCCTAGGTGTTTTGCAAATTTACAGTTTTGAGTAATGAGCTGCTCTTATTGTAATATTATACAATAAAAACACACATTTGATTTGTGTCTGTAACAGCTGGTGTAAATTTATGACACTTGTAAAAGTTAGCAATTCTTTTTTTCACTTTTATTCTCTCAGTCACAACCACGATACAATTTTCACCAGCTATTACAGACACAAATCAAATGTATTTTTTTATTATATAATATTACAATAAGAGCAGCTCACTACTCAAAACGGTAAATTTGCGAGACACGTAGGATCTGCTGACACCTAGTCAGCAGTTCTTACTGCTGTACCACGGAAGGTGTCATATTATGCTTGCACCTTTTCTGAAAGTGTTTATTTGATATGTGGACTTCAGCCTTGACACCATTATACAGTTCGTGTCGACATTTTGTCATTTATTACTAAAACAGAAAAACGTTTCTGTTTTTTTCTGTTTTAACAATGTGTTTACATAGATTGTTGTAGACACAGAACACGCATGAAATGTATGTATTCCAAATAACGATCTATTATTTCCCCTCTAAAACTCCAGCACTTCACTCCAAGATAATCAGTTCTTGAGCTGGGAGAACTTCTTGCCCTTTCTGTGGTGGTGGGGGAATTATAGAGCAGGCTGTACAATTATCCTGTATTATCAGGAAAGCCTGCTCCATTATAGGGTGTACCCCAGACGCACTGGAATCTGTTGTTGAAAAGAGGTTGGTGGCAAAATATGCTGCCATCATTAAAAATCCACTCCATCCCCACCAGGAGACTCTAACTTGGAGCACTTTTAGCCACAGGCTCATTCCACCACCATGTGCTAAGAAGTGGGGTCTTTTCTTCCCACTGCTATCAGGTAATTCAATGCTTCCTCCAGACATACTCTAAGTTAATTTTGAACTATTCTGCACAAAATACATTTATTTTTTATTTATTTGTTTATTGATTGATTGACTGTTTGGCTGCATTATCTGTCCTGTTAGCCTCTATGCTTGTTTTTTATGTTTTTGCTGCTTGCATGAATCTGACTTTCCTCTTGGGATTAATAAAGTTTATCTAATCTAATCTAATGGACTATTCCATGTTTCTGCCACAATGCGGTACAATTGGAAATTAAGCCAGAAAGTGTAACCTTACAAAATAGTAAAAAGAAGCAGCTCATAGCATAGCAGCATCAATTTGGGATCAGCATGCCCTTGTAAATTTCTAAATAATGAATCGAAAATGGTAAGAATTTAGCTAAGTGGAGTATTAAATCGAAAAACAAGGAAGAAAGAAAAAACTTTGTTACAAAGCTCTCGAGGTAACTTCTTTTTCTCTTGAAGTAAACTGCAGCTTGAAAAAAGCTACTTTTTTGGCAGCCCTAATAATAATGTTACAAGAAATGCAACAGCCCAGGATAATAAGAACAAATGGATAATGTTCAGCCATTATCCACCCGCCACCACCACGTCATACACTTCTCAATGCTAATGATGACAGTATTACTGTTTACACTCGGGGCAGAAAAACTTTGGGCCACGGGCTACACATAGAAGTATCTTAATATCCAGGCCCTAGCGAGTTGCTCTTAATAAATTAATGCTGCAGTTGGTTGGTGTAAATGTAGTAAGTTGGCAGGTGGTGTCATCCAAAAAGCAATTAAAGAAACCAAGTTTTTAGTATAGAAATAGAGACAATCTGTAGCAGGGTAAATGTGCAATGTTTTCAGCTGCTTGCTTGACTTTGTCTTATGTGTTCATTTTTAAAGAATATGAATTTGAGCGTGGTGTGTTTATCGCAATGGATTTCTTAAAAGGAGAACTTTTGGTGTCACTCTGTGTATAAATCAGTATAAAGTGGATACAAATATGAAAAAAGGAGATTAAAAGCAAAATTATAAAAATGCATTATTCCTGTAACTGCCAAACATGCTGCCCAGGTTGGCATCTTTTGAATTTCACTTTCAGGACTTTGGGCGATGCAAAACAAATTTAGCAATGTTTTGATCTTCTTTTATTGTTAATGTGAACTAGATGCTAGTGAAAGTAACTGAACTAATGGGCAACAGGACAACTTGAATATAAGTTTACCAGTGTTTCTTTGCTTGTTTTCTACAGACCACACATTGCTCAGGACTTGTTTTTAAGGCTTTGCAATCCTACTGTTTGTATATCATCATTAAGTGGCATCAGTTGGGAGCAGGTTAAAATTTAGTTTAAATTAATTTAGTTAAATTAATTTAGTTAAAATTACTAAAAGCAAGTTGTGAAGAGTACTACAGGTACCAATCTTTACAATAAGTAGTTTGATGTCCAGCATCTCATTTTTTGGTAACCATTTGTGCAGAAAGAAGCAGTCCCATATTCATGATGAGAAAGCTAAAATCAGTCTCTGAGAATTACTGTGATGGGACGGGTTGGCTCCACGCTACCCGTTCCCTGCTGGAACCTCTGGAAGCTGCATCGCCTGTACCGTAACCGAGGGATGAGCTGAGCAAATGAGGACACTACACAAAGCAAGTGAAAGGTATAATCAGGACTCTAGTTAAAATAAATCAAACAAAAATTGTTCAAAAAGTACAGTGCAATGTTCAATAAATAAATAATCCAATAAAAGTGAAAATGGAGGTTAAAATCCAAATAAATAATCCATTAAAACAAGGTTAAAAAAACATAGACAGACAACTGTCTTGAAATCAAATCCGATGTGTCCCTGTAATACTGATGTCTCCTCTGCTCATCCCACACTAGCCTCGTAGCAGAGGAGTTGCCCTGCTAACAGAAACAGCCAACCTTCCATGGGACTGGGTCCCTGCTGTTCAAGGGCTATGACAATGCTCCCACTGTGGACCTTGGCGCAGGACCCCAAAGGTCATTTTGCTCACACTGGGGCTCCCAGTCCAAACCTCGTCCAAGTGCCTTCTTGGACTTACACAGCGAGTCTTCCTTCTCAACACCTTCTTCAGGCCCTGGGTGTCAGTCACAAGGAGCTCTCCTTCCCGGCTGCCTGTCTCCCCTCTTTCTCTTGAGACGCTCACTCACTCACTCTCCAGCTCTATCTCTAGCCTTCTTGCCTACTTCTCTCACGCTTTGCTTTAACCTCCTCTTGATTTTCTTCTAATTTTTTTGACATTTTTTCCCCCATTTTCTTGTGTCAGCTCTTCTTATCTATCTCCGTGGTGTGCAGAGCCTCCCTCCTACACCACAGGAAGCTGATGAGTAAACTGGGACAGATTGTATCCGCATGTGCAGGTGCACCTCACCCGAATTATTTCACTAACCTCTCGCAGCTGCGCAAGCATGCACCCATGGAGATCAGGCTGGCCGTTCCATTATTTATTTATTAAAAACGGACTCCCAATTATCAAGCTGTGTACCTTCCATACCACAATTACATTTAATAGCTTTTATTATTATTTTTTTATAATTAAACCAATTCTGGTAGCAACAATTTTAAAGTTAGTGCTTGCATCTACACACATGTTAGATTGCCTGTGTTTATAGACACACCAAGATTTTATACGGCCCCCTGCATGAGTCATTGTTGACAATACAGCACACCTCCAAAAATGTTTGTCCACCGCTTTTTTAGGCTAATAAGTTTTGACTAGGGTTAGTAATTCAATTGATTTGGGTTGAATTCTTATTGGTGCCTTAGGCCCCCGAATCATTAAACCTGTCCCTGCCCTAAACAATTATAAAGGAACTTCAAGAGAAGTGGATGGAGCAATGGCAGGTGACTATTGCAAACTTTGCAAAGTGTTGTCTGTTGGTGGATGAATTATTTTGGTGAAGTCTTTTACCATAGGAAGGTAATTCACATAGAAAAAATCTCCATCTTGTTTTTAAGAAACCCCCCCACCCATACTCATAGGAGTGAAAAAATCAAAAAAGAGATGTCCTTAATGTCTTTTCAGATTCTTCTAGACAACGATTAGATCAAAATGAAATAAAATGGAGACATTTTCATTTGTCTCATGCTTCTCAGATTTTTCTGCTGAGAAAAAATACCCCAGTAGCCTCACAAGTGTTTCCTCTTAAGATCCAGCAGATACCTCAACAAAGTCACACAATAGTCTCAGACCTTCCAAGTAGTGTCTTGATATTTTTTTTTTTTTTGCAATTCAGTTGTATTTGCATTGTGTGATTAGTAATACTGTATGCAGTGAAATGTATGGACAGTTGTTTGTGGTAATAAAAGTATTTGATTACAAAACTGTAGTTCTTGCTTCTAAATAACACTATAGTTGCTCTAATTTATATTGTTGTGCTCCAATTATATCATACTCATACCAGAAAAAGGCAGGCAGTGTGGCATAGTGGCATAGTATGGCCTTCTCATAACTTCACTGTAATTTAATTCTGATACTCTGTATATCCAATTCATTATAATAACCATTCATGGTGGCTCTAAAATCTGTACTAACCCCTACTCTCTCTTCTGTTTCCTTTTCCGGTGTCCTTTTGGTGGTGGCTTGCGCCACCACCATCTACTCTAAGTACCATGATGTTCCAAAAATGATGGATGGATTAAAAGCCAGAAGTCTGTATGACCATCAGCATCAAGTGACTCCATGAGAACCCTAACTACAAAGAGGACTATTTCATTTATGTTAGGTAGAATGCCCAGAGGGGACTGAGTGGTCTCGTGTCCTGAACCCCTACAGATTTTATTTTTTTTCTCCAGCTTTCTGGAGTTTTTTTTTGTTTTTTCTGTCCACCCTGGCCATCGGACCTTACTCCTTTTCTATGTTAACTAATGTTGCCTTATTTTAATTTTCTTATTTTGTCTTTTATTTTTCTTTTCTTCATTATGTAAAGCACTTTGAGCTACATTTTGTATGAAAATGTGCTATATAAATAAATGTTGTTGTTGTTGTTGTTAAGCCACTGGACTTCAAACCCAGAAGTTTTGGGGTCAGATCCCACTGCTGACACCACTATGTGACTACGAGCAAGTCACTTCAACTGACTCCCATTGAAAATCAAAAGAAGTGCAACCAGTTGTATCTCAAATGTCATACGTCACCTTGGATAAAGTAAAATAAACAGTGTGAAGTCTTGAAAGAGATTAAAACAAGACTAGAAAGGTCTCACAAAATATAACATGCTTTTCAAACCAAATTCTCATGTTCGACTCCTTTTACTTCAGTGTATCCCATGTCTCCTCTCTGTCTAAAGCTATTTCTCCTAATAGGAGAAACATCTGTGAAAACATTGATTCTTAAATGAAACATAAATGAGAATCTCTTCCAAGAATCACAAACCATCAAAGATCAAGCTTTGAGCAGAAAAAAATTCCTATGGGTATTACTTCTAATGAAACTCTTCTACCCGTCCCCTGACCTGACAACCCTCAGATGGATCTGCAATGTTGACATTTAAAAGGTCACACTGACAATGTCATAATGTGTGACCTTCTGGATCATGCTCTCTCGCAATCAGGCACAACTTCTTAGCAGAGGAGCCTCATCTAGAAGACGGCATTCAGGGTAAAACAAGTAGGTGCCTGAAAAGACAAAAAATACTTTTAACTAATTTAAAATTACATTATAACAAGAAAATAAATGTAAAAATTGGGCTCAGTGATCCAGAAATTTTTTAGTGGTAACTAAACAATAAGAGCGCATTGAAGAAGTATTAAACAACCACAAGTCATAACAGCTGGATGTCACCAAGGCTTTGGCAGTGGCGTAGTTAAGGGGGGGCTCAGCATCCATTTTTCCCAGGGCGCAGCATCCAGGGGGCACCAAATTGATGTTTCTTTCCCTTCCCCATTGCATTTTGGCAAACAGGAGGGGGCGCGAAATCTTCAGTTGTCCCCGGGCGCTGAAAACCCTAGCTACGCTTCTGGCCTTAGGACCTTTTCTCTAAACCCAGTTACTTGACATAGCTGAGGAGTCAAAAACTGAATGATAGACTAGAAACCTGTCCGCTTTCCTGCAGTACCAGAGACTATTGCTCTGATTATGATAATGACAATAATGTACTCCTTGTTTCTGTATCTTCCAAATTAAAAATAAGTTTTAAAAGCTAAGTGCTTTTGACCTCCACCACCTGTTTCGACAGATGTGGTTATTTTCTGTGGTAGAATTAGGCGTGAGATAAAAGAAACAATTTTTCAGGATGCATGTAACTCCTGCAAAACACAGCTGCCATGACCACAGGGTCACATCTCATGATGTCATGTGATATTAACAAATGCCCCCTACCAACATTATAGATTATTATTTATCATTATTCCAAGATGGAAATGTATTATGATATTGCATCAGAAATGAATGACAAAATATAATGAGAAATAAACAAGAATAAACATAATGAACCAAAGAAAAAAATGTTTTTTTTTACAAGAACGGTAAAATAAGACCCCAAATGTTTAAAAATGTATTGCGACTGCATAATAACTAAAATCTTCAGAGTCCTGTGCACTGCTTATTAGAATCTGAGGACTCTGTAGCTGAGCCACAAATGTGTATTATAATAAGATTTTGGAAACTACTTAAATAAGCACCAGTCCAATATATTTGTGAATAATTTACCTCTTCTTTGCAGTAATGATTTCTACAACCGAATTGTTCATGGACCCTGAAAATGACTGTCATAAATATTGGAGCTCTTATTAGTGAAACTTATTTCTGAAGTAAAGTTACATTTTCTTAGTTCTGACTGAGGTTAGTCAGGCTGATGCTTGGTGTCATTTCTTTCGGTTTGTTAGAGAAGAAAGGAAGGGATGTTTACAGATTACCTTTCATTATTTTCAGGATGGTTTGGTTGTAATGACGAAAGTATACTGAGTGCCCAGTTATTACTGTTTATGTAGTCTTATACTAAGTGTTTATCATCCTCCTCATTACAATACTTGGTTCTTGCATGAGTCTTCAGAATTATCCACCCATTCATTTATTTAAGTTTTTTATTCATTTCCAACCTCTGGCTCACTGTATGATCCTGAGCAAGAAGTGTAGAAAATATTTGCTGTAATAGAAAACAACATCCTGGTATCCTGGTTGGGATGGATGATAGCTTACCTGGCTGGGAGGCCTTTTTAATTGAAGGATGTGGGTGGATGGACATCCCTGCCGGGTTGTTTAGTGATTCTTTTCCTATTTGGGAGGCTGTTATAATTGAAGAACTGGGGGAGCTATGTGCTTCCCCCCAATATACTGGGATCGAACATCCCTCTGGCGAGTTTCTTGTTCAGACACCCTCAGGGCTACATGGGAATTGTAGTTGTGTTGGGGTCCTTGGGTGCAGCTAGGGGGGAGCTGCTGGTCACAGGCAGGTTGCACCTGACCCAGAAGTTCCTCCTGGATGCAATGTGGTAGCAGCGGAAGTACTCCTACGTCCGATATAAAGGAAGCTGCTCCACTTCATCTGTGGAGTCAGAGTCGGGAGAGTAGTTGGACGAAGCTCACCTGGAAAGAGTGGAGAAGGGACAAATCATATTGTTGGTATTGTGGAGAGTGTGTAAGGTATTTGTGAAAATAAATAAATTTATTTGCACCTGGAACTGTGTCTGTGCTATTGTGTCAGGGGTTTGAGGTGCTGCAACTCCCCTTAGTGGTCACACTGTAAACTTTTCTAATGTGTCCTCACCAAGTAAGTTGCCTTGGATTAAGGCATTAGCTAAATGTTAAATTAAATCAACCTATTTAGGGTAGTAGGAGCCATTTAGCATAAAGCAGAAAGTAACCTCTGAAAGAGAACTCACACTCTCACACTTCTTCATACAAGGCCAGTCAATGTTGCTGGTCAAACTATCATGACTGTCACAAAAAACAAAAAAAACTATTTACACAAGGAAACCACGTAAACTTCCCTCAAGTAGTATTCAGAGTTTGATTTGAACCGAGTCCATAGGAGCTACTAGGTAAAAGCCCTACTCATGGTACCATGTGTTTTCAGGGTGGCTGAATATTTTTAAATAATTGAAATGGAACAAAAATATTCTACCCTAATAAATAAATATGATAAGATTCTCACTGTGGGTGATTTCACTTGCCATGTACAGTATATAATGGCTGTAATCCAAAATTATGTAAATTAATACATTTCTTGTACTCCTTTCCTTTTAATCAGCATGTTCCCAAGGCAGCTGCCAGTCATGACCACACAATTGATCTAATGGCATTAAGATGACTAATGTTTTGGAGTTGTAATGGGCTTTAGTTGGCCTAATATTATTATGAATGCTTGTATAACTGTGATTTGTGCTGCACCTTAGATCATTAGAGTGTTTTCATTTATCCACTGGATTCGCAGCAAGGAATAATGAGAAACTCATTATTAAGAGAATTTATTTTGATAAAGAGTCTGCATCTACCTTCTGAAGTCTTAGTCACAGCGAGTTAGAATTCAATTCTCTAGGTGATGCAATCAGCAATGTATACAACAAACAATTTTAACACTAGACTGAGAGCTTCTCTTGATGTAGTGGCATACAAATAGCTTGAAATACATTTTGTGCTGTGGGAAACGAAAGCTTTCTGTAGGTTGAAATGGGTTTTGTTATAAAACTGGGGGTAAATTGAGGGGAAACAAAGTTAAAAGTAGATTTATAAAGCCTAAAGAGGCAAAAAGGCAAAATAAAACGTGACAGTACAATTTGAAAGCAATCTAAAATTTCCAGAATTATAAACAATTGAAAAAAATATTTGAGGATTACTCTCAACTGAAATCTATCTCTTGGTTACAGCTCTGCCTGGGAAACGACAATAGATCAGGCAGGTGTCAGTGTTGTAATGTGTTTTAACAACATTGCTAACATTCAATTGTGTATAATGCAGGCCCAGAAAAGAAGGACAGCACCGCTCTGCTTATCTCCCATTCACTCAACTCCTAAATAACATGAAAAAGTGTTATGATTTATTAATTAATCAATCCCACAGGCTTTCAGAATGAAATATGTAGACCTTGAAGCACTGCAGTTGGTGATGAAGCTAGTTCAAAATAATATTGGCACACAGCCACTTCTGTTCAAGAAATAAATAGCACGCACTGTCTTAGAAAGGCACACAGTGTTATTAGAGACCATAGCTATTTTGTACATTCAGTTTTCACCCTCCTCTATTCTGAGAAAGAGTACTGGGTACTCCTACTGGTAACTGTTTGAGCAGACCTGATGTGTGCTCCTACACCTCAAGCACAGCATGGTGTTCACACTGTCGATTGTCTGCTGCCTAATGTGACAGCTGCCTAATGCTTCATTGATGTTTAATAAGAATGTGACCTTTCAAATATTTAAAATGTAAAGCTTTTCTTGGTTAATTTCAAGTAATTCAGACAGACATCTGTGTAAAATGGGTATTACAGGCATGGAGTTTATTTCAATCCCTTTTTTGGTCACTGTCAGTGTTCACTTGCACATTTTCCTTGTCCAAAGATTATTAGTGACAGACTCACAATAAGTGATTGTACAAACAGTATGTGCTGAAGGGTACTGTGTTTTAGAATGGCACCCCATTCCAGGATTCGTACGTTTTCCTGATGCTAATGGAACAGGCTTCAAGTAATTACCACAGCCCTATAAAACTGCTTTTTGAAAAAGTAAGTATAATGGGGATTTATTTAACTTGCTTAATTTTCCCCTGATCCCCCATTCATTTAATAATTAATAATAGTTTATTATGCAGTTGTTTTAAATGATCTTGATTTGTTTTTTAATATACTGTATATGAAATATTGACTTTTGCTCCTAGGTTAAGACTTGTAGGCTTTGCACACCTCTCCCCAGTCGTGCTTAATCTACCTGGAGATGTAGCCTCCACCCATCTCACTTGCCTGGAAATGCCTGGATTCCAACAGAATAAAAGGTTTTGTCTTATCCTTGCAACCACTTGTGCGCCGCTTTCTTCACGTCATCAATCTGTCTTGAATTGATGATCACCCAGATGTTTTTTTTAGCGGTCCAAAAAGGTGGAAATCACACGGTGCCAAAGCTGGTGAATAAGGAAGATCTGGCAATCCCTCAAAGTTTAGTTTCACCGGACAAGCCTTGGTGTTCTTATCAGTGTGTGGGCAGACAGTGTCTTGCAGGAAAAGGACTCCTTGAGACAGCAGTCCTCACCGCTTGGATTGAATAGCAGGCTTCACATTGGTCTCCAGCAGTGGTGGCTCGCGTAAAGGCACTGTGGAAGTGCAGCACCCCCTATTTCCACTTGATATTATCGATAACATTTAATATAATGAGTCTTTTTTCTTTAATTCTTTCTTTATACTTGTACAATATATAATCCTTAAGCTTAATGTCAGTAGCCTTCCCCCAGTTTATGGAAAAGATACAAAAATCTTTGTATGGAACTGTACGCTTCACAGGTCCAGCGGCGTGGTGTTTGGCTGTTATGCGCATGCACACATAGGAAGCTGCACGCGAGGCTGTGAGGGAGAGAGAGCACTGTCGCTCCCGCAGTGCCGACCCTGACGTGCTGGTGGAAGGTAGTGTTTTTTTTTTTACTCCGCGTGTGTTGTGCTTAAAAACCATGTACCTTATTCTTCCAGCCATCCATTTTCCAACCCGCTGAATCCAAACACAGGGTCACGGGGGTCTGCTGGAGCCAATCCCAGCCAACACAGGGCACAAGGCAGGAACCAATCCTGGGCACCGCAGGACACACACAAACACACCCAGCACACACTAGGGCCAATTTAGAATCGCCAATCCACCTAACCTGTCTTTGGACTGTGGGAGGAAACCGGAGTGCCTGGAGGAAACCCACGCAGACACGGGGAGAACATGCAAACTCCACGCAGGGAGGACCTGGGAAGCGAACCCAGGTCCCCAGGTCTCCCAACTGCGAGGCAGCAGCGCTACCCACTGCGCCACCGTGCCGCCGTACCTTATTCTTGAATGTGATAAAGTGTAGAATTAGATTATTATCCTGCTTCCAGCTATTCTATTTGATTAATTTTTTTTTCGGTTTCTGAATAAATTTTCTTTTCATACATGTTTGTTTCCTTTTACACAATTTTACAACAAAGGCTAAAAAGTTTCTGGAGCAGCACCCCCACTAATTTTAGCTACAAGCCGCCACTGATCTCCAGCATGTCACTGTAACTTGCACTAATGACTGTAGTACCCCTTGGCATGTAGTGTTCGCCAATAACTCAGGAGCACCAGAGTGATTATCAGGACAAGACTAAACCTTTTATTCTGCTGGAATCCAGGCACTTCCAGGCAGCTGAGAAGGGTGGAGACTACATTGAGAAATGACATTATCAGTGTTGTTAAGGTTTGTTCCAGTTTCTAATAAATCCTTTTTTCTGACCTTTAGATTGACTCCCCCTCATATATAGATATGTTACATTTGATGTAAAGGTGTTTTATTTGTAAAATGTAAATTTCCTTAACGACCAAATCATGCTTAATCTGGCTGGAGAGAGTGGGGATATATATGATGGGAGGCTGATGATGTGTTTAATTTTGTGTATCATCTTATTCAGACCTCTTGCTGAATAAAACCTGAACAGCAGCGTGACTACTGTGTGGTCCTTTCAGAGTTCTTTTCACCATGCATGCTAGTGCCCGTGTCTCAGATGCCATGGACTGGCTAAGTAAGCATCATTACATAAACATGGAAAATTCAGTAAAAAGCTGATCTCCACAGTGTGTACTAGAAATATACAAAGCAAGAAATGAGAGCTCCATAGAATTCATCTTTAGCCAAAAGGCTTTTAATTTTTTTTTTGTTAAAATACGAAATTAAACTTTTTCTTTTTAAGCTGATTTGACTGACTTTAAGTCTAACTAAACTTCTTTTATTTCCTAATAAGAGAACAGCCGGTATATCTGTCATGTTCTCTTTGGGGAGCATAAACAGGCTTCCTACATGTTTTTGAATATCCAGTTGTGCTTGTGGAGATAATTGGGACCTACAAACAGAAACCTGCAATGAATGAATCAAGCCAAGCTGTTTGTTCACACCTTCAAAACTGAACTATAATAAGCATAAAAATAAGATTTTCAAAAAATCCTATTTACAGCATTATTTTAAGAAGTGGAAAAGCTTGCAAACTAACAAATCATTTCATAAAAATAACTTTCAGATTCAATTTCAAATAACTAAACTTCACTTACAAATATATTATACTGTAGTTAAAAATAAACTCAATGCAGCTCAAAAAACGCCACTAAAATCACTCAAAGGGTCACTTTGAGTGGGCACATTTTAAAATAATGTCTAAATTGGCTATAATGTACAAAAGAAAATGTTTTTAATAAGCTCAAACAAGTGTAATGTAAGAGAACTGAAAAGATTATAAAAACAACTAGCCATGTGCGCCCAACTACGTTGCGCTTGTTAAAGTTGTCTGTGAAGGGCTCCCTGTTTAAACGCGGCTGCTATTCATGAACTGGGCCCTTTGTCGCACAGCATTATGATTTTTTATAAGGGAAACAAAATTACAAAACAAAACCCTTGGACATTGATTCGATAGGAACGGCCTACTCGGAATCACTGTCCGAATAGTAATTATGTGGTGGTGTAGGAGCATTTCTGCTTCTCTCCGTTCACAGTCCGTCTCGTTTTCACGACGCTGTCGTTTCCTCTCACGATCTCTTCTCAACCTTTCTCCAATCTCGCAGGTTGCTTTGTGGCAATCCAAAGAGTAAGGCAATATACACGGAGCAATAGTTATAAAAGGGGGACACATAGGTATTCAGGCTCTTTAAAGCATAAATAGAGATCACTTCACTGACATGTGAGCAAGCCACGGTACAACTGTGAGACGCGCAGCACTCGCCGGCTACAACGTAACAATAATAATTTCCGGAACATGCTGTTACGTTGTCATTCATTTTACCAACTGTCTTTCTTTCATTCATATGTTACGTAGGCACGTACCTTTTATCTTCGGCAATCTCATTCTCCAACCAGGCCTCAGGAGCTAACCAGCGTAACACTGTCCACCACCCCTTTCGTTATTCCGGCACATTGTTGACATCCGTGAGTAACAACAACGTATTAAACTGGAAGGTGGTCTACACATGGGTGGAATTCGTGGACAAACAAAGATCAAGATCCAAATGAAGAGTATATATAAAGATACAAACTTAAAATAAAACCATGCTGCCACTCTAGGCCTGCCTATAAGCATCCCAGCTCCTCTGAAAGAGAAGGGGGGGCATGTCCACTTACTTACCAGTATAACCCTCATACTCTCTGTTTAACCTTCTGTCTCTCTGCCACTCTCTTGTTCTCTCGCCACTCTTTCTTCCACTAACTAAAAGAAGCCTTCCTCCCTGCTCCACAGTTGATGTCATGGTGGGAACTACATGGTTCTTCTCTACCTCTTAGTGTTACTGCCAGCCACTCTTCAGAATCACATCTGGCATTAGGACAGCTGTATGCTTGCTTCAGGAATGTCAGATGAACCCTTCCTCCATTGGTCTCTGGCTTCCTGATAGACTGAAGTTTTCTTTTAATTTTACATGAAGGACCAAAATGGGGTAGGCCTTTCTCTAATTTTCAACACTGTCTCCAATATCATTTTCAAGGAGAGTGTGCTCTCTAGTGTTCCTGGGTAATTTTTCATACTTCCCGTAGACTGCACCTTTCTGTGATGCCCTCGCCTAAAGCCTTTCTGGAGTACATAGTACAACTCATCTGTATAAGCTTATCTCCCATTCGCAATGCCTTCTTTTTATTCTAGCAAGGAAACACATGTTGTCCCTGCTAGCACTCTTTTTAAATTGCAATTACCCTGCTCAACTTCACCTAATCTATTGTATAAATATAATCATATTTATATCCTTATCAAGATATGTATTTATTAGAAAGAGCAGCAGACTCAGCAATGCATTTCAGAATAACTCACTGCCTCCTTAATAATGTCCATTACTTTTGGGTTATTGACTTCTTCACAGTCAAACTATTTACTATTTCACTGTCTGTATATTTCAATTTACCCCTAGTGTTTCTAATACATTTTACTTCCTCTTTGATGGTTCTTTAACTACCAAAATGCTGAAAAAATATTTTTGGGTCACCTTGTGTATTTTCCATAATTTTTCTCTCTAATGGCCTTTTAGCTCTCCTAATATCCTTTTTAACCATTGCTCTTATAAACCCTTGAGTTGGTGATGGAGTGATTTGTATTGTATGCTTTATGCAAATGTGACTTTATTTCCTTTGCAATGTATTTTTCAGCTCTTTACCTTTCTACTGCAACACTTTCTTGCATTTTTTACTGCATCTAAATTTGGGATCAACTTGTCCTGCATTGTATGTAATAAAAAATTTAATCTGCAGCAGTACTCCTCAACTGATTCACCTCTTAAAAGCTTATTGCAGTTTATTAGTTTTAGCCTGAATCTATTCAAAAGTTAACAGTGACAGTTTTAGTTATTGCATATGAGATGTACCAAAACACTGAGAATTGTATTATATTATGGTCACTTGACTTTAGTGGTTCAATCACCTCTTCACCCTGAATTCTATCCCAATTATTAGAGAATAATAAATCTAGGCGGGCTTCCTCCTGCGCTGGAGATTTAACATACTGTGTTAAAAAAACAGTGATTGCTTACATTCAAAATCTCCTGCTCTTGTGCTTCACTATTTATAAATATTTGAGTGATTAAAATGCCCAATGACTATAATATTCCCCCTGTAAACTTGCAGCTACAATATTATTAAAAAGATATATTGATGCTACTGCTACATGCACCTGATAACAGGCCTCTATCTTTATTGATTTCTAGTTATTTACGAACATCCTCACTAAGATATATTGAATGTTGAATAAGACATGCATTCAAATTCTGTTTTACATAAATGTAACAAACCACCTTTTCTGTTTCACCAATCCATCCTAATAAATGTGTACTCTGTGGCACCCGGCTGGAGTTCATGCCCGGACGGAATGCCCAGGAGGACCAGAGGAGGGCTTGTACCTCCTCCAGAACATGAGGGGGCGTCCTCCCTGGTTGCTGTGGGGGCCACGGGTACAGAGCTTGGAAGCTCTACCCTGTAGGGGCCCGTGGTCACCACCAGGGGGAGCCCCGATGCCTTGGGAGCCCTGGACCTCAGTGCTTCTGGAAGTGCTGGGGGGAAGAGGATTGTGGACACCCGGAGGACTTCCGGATGTACCGCCAGAGCTTTCGCCACACAGGGGTGTGGCTACGGAAACCCTCAGGATGCACCTGGAGTCCTTCCGGGGTGAATAAAAGGGGCCGCCTCCCTCCAGTCATTGGCAAGAGTCGGGAGGAGTAGGACGAAGCTTGGTGGAGAGGAGTGGAGGCGGACCTGAGAGACTGAAGGCATTGTGTTGTGTGGCCAAGGACTAAGGGGTGATTGGTGCTGTGGCACCGGGTTGTGCTCACTATAATTGTACACATTAGTGTAAATAAACGTGTGGTGGACTTTAAAATGCTCGCTGTCTGTCTGTGTCCGGGTCATCTTCCACAACTCATTTATTTTATAGTTATCCCAACCTCACAATTTCACCAAGATTTCTGTTAATCATATAACATTAATATTATGTAGAATGGATCCAAGTGACTAAACCAATTCATATAGTGTTGGCTATCTTACTCACCATCATTCATTGATTCTCCATGTAAGTTGGCAACATTTTCTTCTGCCATGATATTTAACACCTTTTAGACATTGGTTCGTTTTCCAAGGACTTCCTGCCACTACAAAATTTTTCATCCCATCTTTTTTATTGTCGCAGAAGATAAAGACTGATCCTGGTACTTGATTACTAGATGAGAATCACTCTCAAAAGGTATATTTTTACTGTTAAATATTCAATGAAAGCATAATACTTGATTTTGAAATTTTCAGCAACCATATTGACTTAATTCTAACAATGAGACATACACTGTAAACTACATGTAATACAAACTTGTAATTCACATCTTGTGGTATCCACAAAATGAGTACGGTAAAACACCCCTTGGTTGTGACTACTGGGGAACACTTTAAGCTGTCTTTTTACGCCATGTATTAAGGTTATAGACATGATGATCATGTTTATTTTCAGTATTTAGACAGTAGAGTGCAGTCATCTTGTTAAATAAATTCCTAGCAGTAATTTAGATGACCTCAGGCATGTGTGGAGCAGTCTTTCAGAGTTTATTGTGCCTACTGCGTTGAAGATTGGAGAATTCCCATTCTCTCTAACTTGCCTACTTTTACATTCCCCAAAAGTGTTGTAGCTAAAAGGGGATAGTCCTCTCATCTTCTCTGAGTTCTTTTTTTGCTTGGCTGACACATATGGCATCTGGGGAAGGACTCCTTTATAATGCATTACCTGTACCAAAATCCAAACTGAACAAGACAACCTCTCAAGGATCTTTAAACCCACACATATTTTGCAATCAGAATGTGACATGAACAACTGTGTGGGATAATCTAAATACTCCCAACTCTACTATTACCTACTAGATCAAAGAGAACTTATTTAATTTATCTGCAGTTCTCTCATCTGCTTCCTTATAGATCAGGGTTTTCAAGTGGCACTGGACCATTTCATTGGGTCAGACTGTAAAAGTTGCTTGCACTTTTGAACCACTTAGGTTGTACAGGTTGTATTATACAAAACAAAAACAAATAAAACAATACTCAACCTACAGTTTTGTTTTTATATGACGACAACCATGGATATTAATCAGTGATCATTACGAAGGTCACTTCTGAAGACCTATACATTGGTACAAATACCAGTGATAGCAAAAAACCAAGAGAGAAGAGAAGTTACAGTATATGCATGGTT
The DNA here is from genome assembly GCF_900747795.2 of Erpetoichthys calabaricus. Taxonomy (NCBI): domain Eukaryota; kingdom Metazoa; phylum Chordata; class Cladistia; order Polypteriformes; family Polypteridae; genus Erpetoichthys; species Erpetoichthys calabaricus. The sequence goes on from NC_041394.2 coordinate 323,648,838, forward strand.
TCACAACCCTGAGATCAGGAGAAATTATAGCAGAGAGCTCACTGTTGAGTACCCCACTTAAAGTAGGACAGAAGACCCTGACAAGTCAAATCATGAATGACTTATTTCTTCATTTTTAGAACTTTTTTACAGAAACTTGTAAAAAAACAAAGCAATTAACGTATTCAACCTAAAATAACCATCTGATGTCCTGTACATTACATATTACACTACCATGATGAATATCCTGAACATTCAGAAAACTTCTGCTCCATGTCCTGCTCCACAGTAAAAACTTCAGCCCTACTACAGAGTTATAAATATTGTAAGGACAGACTACAGGGGCACATATCGATTACATTTAAAGGAGTGACAAATCAATCAAAAGCATCTGATATCTCTATGTTTACAGTCATGTCAGCTCTCCTAAGTAAAACATATTTTTCGATTTACTATACATATTTCCTTAAATATAGTCAACATGCAGTTCATATCATAAAATAAAATAGAAATACTGTGATACATTTTAAGGTAAATAGCTCTTATGAATATAAAACATATGCGGAAGATTATTCATGCCAAAGTTAAATGCAATCCAACATGTTAACTATATTGAAATGCCACACATATGCAAATAGACTTTAATTTTGGCACATTTTTATCATGTCATAACTAAAAAAATATCAATCAAACGATTGATTACATTTCACTATGTCACACAATGTTTGTGTCAGTTTACAATGCAATAAAAAAGTACATTGAATTTTAATTCATGTTCACAGATAGTGTGACATAACTAAAAGAAAAGCAAACGCATTGTACTTTGCTTAGCGGAAGCTCCACAAGTATTGCATTTTGATTTGAGGTAACGCTTTAATTGCGCCAAAACTAAAAGTAATCAGATGACTAATCAGCGTCAAAAGGTGGAGTGAGAGGCATCAACAGTAGGAGAAAAGAAAAAGGCGTTCCACTTTTGAACATTTCTGTATTCTGGCAGTGACAATACATTTAGTCAATATGGACTGTGAAGTGGTTAACTGATATGATGAAAAGTATATTTTAGGTGTTGCAAGTAAAGTTTACGCTTACGTTAAGTTGTCTAAAGTTGTTTACCTTTTATACCTGTTAAATTAAGCAGTGTGGTTACATTTTCAAAATATGGATTGTTAACGGTTTTAAATAAATACTGAATATTGTGAAACATTTCTTAGCATCACTGAGCTTGGTTACTTTTTAGCTTTTTTTCATAACCTATGTGATACCCAGATATCATATAGCTTTCCCTTTTCTTGACACACAGGAGAAAGAAATTGTCATTTCATCTTATTGAATGGGTGAAAGCTGCCTTACCAACTCCCTGTTCATCTTCTTTCCAAGTACAACACACTTGTGACCGGAACACCTCTTTTCACAACTATTGACGCCCCTTGCACCACATTTTGGAGCTGATTTTTCATTTAATTACATTTCATTTTGGCACAATTAGAACGGGGTCTGAAATTGAAATGTAATACAAACAGGGCTACTGCTAAGTGAAATGTAATATTTCTGCTTTGCTCTTAGTTATGACACTTGATCTATGGAAAGAAATGAAAATGTAAGGCCCTTTTCTATTGCGTTTTAAACCTCACTGAGCAACAGTGAAAAGCAATCAATTGTTTGGTTGATATGTTTTTAATTATGACATGATAAAACAATGCCTCAATTAAAAAGCCCATTTGCATATGTTCTGCATTTCAGCGTAGTTAACACGTTGGATTGCATTTAATTTTGCCACAAGTAATCTTCCATGAACATGAAGCAGGCAACACAAAAGGCTCCATAAATGAAAAAGTCATTTGAATTATAATTGTTATGATTTGTGTATTTTGATACATGTTTCTGTTTTACAACCCATTTTTTTGTGCTAATTTCATTTCTTTATTTTTTTGCTTTGACTTCATTTTGGGGTGCTTTTTCACATTAATTTTTGACATTATTATACGACATCATGTTGAATTACGTGGGTGTCAGGATTTTTAACAATGTTTGTGTATTGTTGCTACTAAGTCGCTGCAAATGGATGACCATAAGACAGCTTCCTGGCTGTCAGAGATTAAAGATACAATCAAAGTTTTATACAGTATTACTTTGAATTCTAGAACGTCTGGTTAAAATGCTTTTCCTTTCAACTCCTACTTACGATTGTTGATTTTTGTACTGTTTTGGATGATTGTTTGGTTTGATCTGTCAGGAAACACCCTTGACCTTAGTAAGACACTCCCGATCCCTTTACAAATAAATCTGCCTTGTTTCAATACTGACAGAACATTGATAGACTCAACACTATGCACAGTGAAATTACTACAATTTTTACCAAAACTCATTATTTTTAAATTAACATGTAAAAAAAAATATCCCCAGAATGTTCCTGTGCCTACAGTGTATGTGTACAGTGCATCCGAAAAGTATTCACAGCGCATCACTTTTTCCACATTTTGTTATGGTACAGCCTTATTCCAAAATGGATTAAATTCATTTTTTACCTCAGAATTCTACACACAACACCCCATAATGACAATGTGAAAAAAGTTTACTTGAGGTTTTTGCAAATTTATTAAAAATAAAAAAATTGAGAAAGCACATGTACATAAGTATTCACAACCTTTGCCGTGAAGCTCGAAATTGAGCTCAGGTGCATTCTGTTTCCCCTGATCATCCTTGAGATGTTTCTGCAGCTTCATTGGAGTCCACCTGTGGTAAATTCAGTTGATTGGACATGATTTGGAAAGGCACACACCTGTCAATATAAGGTTGACAGTTGACAGTTCATGTCAGAGCACAAACCAAGCATGAAGTCAAAGGAATTGTCTGTAGACCTCCGAGACAGGATTGTCTCGAGGCACAAATCTGGGGAACGTTACAGAAAAATTTCTGCTGCTTTGAAGGTCCCAATGACCACAGTGGCCTCCATCATCCGTAAGTGGAAGAAGTTCAAAACCACCAGGACTCTTCCTAGAGCTGGCCGGCAATCTAAACTGAGCAATCGGGGGAGAAGGGCCTTAGTCAGGGAGGTGACCAAGAACCCGATGGTCACTCTGTCAGAGCTACAGAGGTCCTCTGTGGAGAGAGGAGAACCTTCCAGAAGCACAAAAATTCTACAGCAATCCACCAATCAGGCCTGTATGGTAGAGTGGCCAGACAGAAGCCACTCCTTAGTAAAAGGCACATGGCAGCCCGCCTGGAGTTTGCCAAAAGGCACCTGAAGGACTCTCAGACCATGAGAAAGAAAATTCTCTGGTCTGATGAGACAAAGATTGAACTCTTTGGTGTGAATGCCAGGCGTCAAGTTTGGAGGAAACCTGGCACCATCCTTACAGTGAAGCATGGTGGTAGCAGCATCATGCTGTGGGGATGTTTTTCAGCGGCAGGAACTGGAAGACTAGTCAGGATAAAGGGAAAGATGACTGCAGCAATGTACAGAGACATCCTGGATGAAAACCTGCTCCAGAGCGCTCTTGACCTCAGACTGGGGCGACAGTTCATCTTTCAGCAGGACAATGACCCTAAGCACACAGCCAAGATATCAAAGGAGTGGCTTCAGGACAACTCTGTGAATGTCCTTGAGTGGCCCAGCCAGAGCCCAGACTTGAATCCAATTGAACATCTCTGGAGAGATCTTAAAATGGTTGTGCTCCGACGCTTCCCATCCAACCTGATGGAGCTTGAGAGGTGCTGCAAAGAGGAATGGGCAAAACTGGCCAAGGACAGGTGTGCCAAGCTTGTGGCATCATATTCAACAAGACTTGAGGCTGTAATTGCTGCCAAAGGTGCATCGACAAAGTATTGAGCAAAGGCTGTGAATACTTATGTACATGTGCTTTCTCGTTTTTTTTTTTATTTTTAATAAATTTGCAAAAACCTCAAGTAAACTTTTTTCACGTTGTCATTATGGGGTGTTGTGTGCAGAATTCTGAGGAAAAAATGAATTTAATCCATTTTGGAATAAGGCTGTGAATGTGCTGTGCTGTGAATACTTTCTGGATGCACTGTATGTATCAGGATCTAGTGTCATAGGACCTAACCTTATCGTGGCGGATTTGTTTGCAAGGCAAAATGGGTCACCATCATAGGACACGCTCACACATTCAAATGGCTCACACCAGATCACTTTAAGACTTTTGACTTCATCAAAAGTTTAATTTTGGTTTAGGTAGTTGGTATTGACAAATACATTGTGTTCTACCTCTGCCTGACAAATTCTTTCCTCAAAAAACCTCTCACTTCCCAGCTCATTGAAAAACAAAAATAAAGAAAAGGAAGCATTTTTTGGATGAAACAACCTGCCAGAACTTTTACACTACTTCTATACTTCTATATTTTGTCTCATTGTTAAAATCTTGGTGACTCACTGAAATAATTTTCAATATTTTATTTAATATTGCTATATTATTGCCTGTTAAATACAGTTTTACCGATGACTCAGTCTCAAACACAATTAATCAGAATCAAAGCATGCCCTATCATACTGTTCTGCCAGGAAATGGAAAATGGAAAAATTCGACGGCACTGAATTACAGATCAGAAGATGAAAATGTAAGTCAGGGACAGGCAGACTTAGAATCATAAAAGTAAGCCTAATCTTTTCTCAAACCCAAAATGTTAAACAAAAGTTTATAGAAACAGATTGTTTACTAAAACTCAAGACCTATGATAACACAAGACTTTCAGACACAGATTTGGACAATGAGCCACCTATGGTGCCTACGTAATATGTGGTTAAACTAATGATATTACTCTGCACAACGTCTGGAGAATGCCCCATGGCCACTTGTTGTTGCATCATAGGAATTATACCCCAAAATTAAAACAAAATGTCAAAGTGGTACATTTCATTACACAATTTTTAAAATTTTGAAAATGTTAAAAACAACCATTTACTAAGGAAATTATATTTTAGATCCTTGTAGTTTAAAAAATAATGAAAAATCTGTTACACCATACTAAAAATTTACAAACCTAAGTAAAATGTATAAAAGAACTGCGAGAATAACACATTTTATTATTTTATGCATAGGAATAATTCTATTTATGTATTTTTTAATGTTTCATGGCAAAGTGTCAAAAAATGCTTACATCATGAATCAGTTTCAGTATGATGTTGCTGTACCATTTACATTGTTGCACTATGACAGGTGCAAAATTAACACAGGAAGCAGAGGGTTATGGTTCAAGGAACCCAATCAGAATGGTCTGATTTTAAGAGTGGTGTTCCACGGGGGTCAGTGCTAGGGCCTCTGCTATTTTAATATATATAAATGTTTTGGATAAAAATATAAGTAACATGCTAATTAAGTTTGCAGATGATACCAAGATAGGTGGATTGGCAGGTAATCAAGAATCCATAGATAGATAGATAGATAGATAGATAGATAGATAGATAGATAGATAGATAGATAGATAGATAGATAGATAGATAGATAGATAGATAGATAGATAGATACTTTATTAATCCCAAGGGGAAATTCACAGACTCCAGCAGCACCTTACTGATACAAAAAACAATATTAAATTAAAGAGTAATAAAAATGCAGGTAAAAACAGACAATAACTTTGTATAATGTTAATGTTTACCCCTCCGGGTGGAACTGAAGAGTCGCATAGTTTGGGGGAAGAACGATCTCCTCAGTCTGTCAGTGGAGCAGGACAGTGACAGCAGTCTGTCGCTGAAGCTGCTCCTCTGTCTGGAGATGACACTGTTTAGTGGATGCAGTGGATTCTCCATAATTGATAGCAACCTGCTGAGCAACCGTCGCTCATGCCACAGATGTCAAACTGTCCAGTTCCATGCCTACAATAGAGCCTGCCTTCCTCACCAGTTTGTCCAGGTGTGAGGCGTCCTTCTTCTTAATGCTGCCTCCCCAGCACACCACCGCGTAGAAGAGGGCGCTCGCCACAAATGTCTGATAGAACATCTGCAGCATCTTATTGCAGATGTTGAAGGACACCAATCTTCTAAGGAAGTATAGCCGGCTCTGTCATCTCTTGCACAGAGAATCAGTATTGGCAGTCCAGTCCAATTTATCATCCAGCTGCACTCCCAGGTATTTATAGGTTTACACCCTCTGCACACAGTCACCTCTGACGATCACGGGGTCCATGAGGGGTCTGGGCCTCCTAAAATCCACCACCAGCTCCTTGGTTTTGCTGGTGTTCAGGTGTAGGTGGTTTGAGTGGCACCATTTAACAAAGTCCTTGATGAGGTTCCTATACTCCTCCTCCTGCCCACTCCTGATGCAGCCCACGATAGCAGTGTTGTCAGCGAATTTTTGCACGTGGCAGGACTCCGAGTTGTATTGGAAGTCCGATGTATATAGGCTGAACAAGACCGGAGAAAGTACAGTCCCCTGCGGCGCTCCTGTGTTGCTGACCACAATGTCAGACCTGCAGTTCCCGAGACGCACATACTGAGGTCTGTTTGTAAGATAGTCCACGATCCATGCCACTAGGTATGAATCTACTCCCATCTCTGTCAGCTTGTCCCTAAGGAGCAGAGGTTGGATGGTGTTGAAGGCGCTAGACAAGTCCAGAAACATAATTCTTACAGCACCACTGCCTCTGTCCAAGTGGGAGAGTGATCGGTGTAGCATATAGATGATGGCATCCTCCGCTCCCACCTTCTCCTGGTATGTGAACTGCAGAGGGTCCTGATGCTCTGATGTGTTTGAATTGCTGGATGATGCACCTTCTCCCTGTTTCTATTTAAACTTGATTTAAAAAAGAAAGGAGAATTTTGTTTATAACAAGATTAATTGATTAAAAAACAAACCCAACCAAAAAAGGACATGTACACAAATTAAATCCAAGTCTAGTGTAAGTCTGATCTTCTAAGACAGCCTGTCCATCAGGTATAATAAGGATCAAATAAAACTTTCAGAAAATCTACACAAACTTGGACAATGAGCTACCTATGGCTCCTGCATAATGCACTGATGACATTTCTGATGACATCACATGACCAACCTTTTTCAGTCATGTGCCCTAAAAACATTAGATAAACTGGTATTTGCCTCAGGATGCTGAAAAAGACAGAACTCTAAACTTCCACAAGTGTACCTTGTGTTTCATGGGACATGTGAACAGCTCATTGAGGAAGATATAAAGAAAAAAGGGCACATGGGGATTCAGGATGTAAATTGTGATAAGCCAAGTCCTAAGACATTTTAATTCAGAGACTTAAAGTCATATGAAAAAGTTTGGGAACCCCTCTTAATTCTTTGGATTTTTGTTTATCATTGACTGAGCTTTCAAAGTAGCAACGTCCTTTTAATATATGACATGCCTTATGGAAACAGTAGTATTTCAGCAGTGACATTAAGTTTATTGGATTAACAAAAAATATGTAATATGCATTATAACAAAATTAGACAGGTGCATAAGTTTGGGCACACCGAGATATTACATCAATACTTAGTTGAGCCTCCTTTTGCAAATATAACAGCCTCTAGATACCTCCTATAGCTTTAGATGAGTGTCTGGATTCTGGATGGAGGTATTTTTGACCATTCTTCCATACAAAATCTCTCCAGTTCAGTTGAATTTGATGGCTGCCGAGCATGGACAGCCTGCTTCAAATCACCCCATAGATTTTCGATGATATTAAAGTCAATGGACTGTGACGGCCATTCCCGAACATTGTACTTCTCCCTCTGCATGAATGCCTTTGTAGATTTCGAACTGCGTTTTGGGTCATTGTCTTGTTGGAATATCCAACTCCTGCGTAACTTCAACTTTGTGACTGATGCTTGAACATTATCCTTAAGACTTTTTTGATATTGGGTTGAATTCATCCGACCCTCGACTTTAACAACGTCCTCAGTCCCTAAATTTTCCACACAGCCCCACAGCATGATGGAACCTCCACCAAATTTGACAGTAGGTAGCAGGTGCTTTTCTTGGAATGCGGTGTTCTTCCGCCATGCAAAGAGCTTTTTGTTATGACCAAATAACAAATAAATTTTTGTCTCATCAGTCCAAAGCACTTTGTTCCAAAATGAATCTGGCTTGTCTAAATGAGCATTTGCATACAACAAGCGACTCTTTTGGTGACATTAATGCAAAAAGGGCTCCTTTCTCATCACCCTGCCATACAGATGTTCTTTGTGCAAATTGCGCTGAATTGTAGAACGATGTACAGATACACCATCTGCAGCAAGATGTTCTTGCAGGTCTTTGGAGGTGATCTGTGGGTTGTCTGTAACCATTCCCACAATCCTGCCCATATGCCGCTCCTGTATTTTACTTGGCCTGCCAAACCTGCTGGGTTTAACAGCAACTGTGCTTGTGGCCTTCCTGATTCCATTCCTTACAGTTGAAACTGACAGTTTAAACCTCTGAGATAACTTTTTGTGGCCTTCCCCTAAACCAGGAAACTGAACAATCTTTGTTTTCAGATCTTTTGAGAGTTGCTTTGAGGATCCCATGCTGTCACTCTTCAGAGGAGAGTCAAAGGGAAGCACAACTTGCAATTGACCACCTTAAATACCTTTTCTCATGATTGGACACACCTGTCTATGAAGTTCAAGGCTTAACGAGCTAATTCAACCAATTTGGTGTTGTAAGTAATCAGCATTGAGCAGTGACGTGCATTCAAATCAGAAAAATTACAAGGGGACCCAAATTTTTGGCCAGCCAGTTTTTCACATTTGACTTAATTTCATACAACTAAATACTGCTTCACTAAAAATATTTGTTTGGAAAACACCCCAGTACTCAGATGTTCCTAGGAAATGAAAGACATGCCACTGTTATCTTTTTTGTTGAAAGTAGAGTAAATTATTATGCAGGCTGAGAGGGGTTCCCAGACTTTTTCATATGACTGTATATAGCTATTTATAGCTTTTCATGAACATATGAATAGCTATAGTAACAAAAGTTGCTCACTTGATGTTTTATCTCTCCAGAGAGGGATAATGCAGCAGCAGGGCAAAGTCACATCATCATTCAATGTTCTCCTCATGAGTTGCTTCTCTGACATGGAGGTTTACAAGTCATGTTTTTTCTCCAGGCTTAAACCGGCATGACACCTAGGTACATGTCCAAAGCCACTTTTGAAATGAAGCCACCCAACGCCAAATTACGAGCCTAAAGCCACTATGGAAAGAAAAGAGCAGAGCACTCAGTTTATGAGGTTGTCAGCAGAAAACACCCATTTAGAGTAAGACAGAATGAAAGTAAGGGAAAGTAACTTACATGTGATATGAACGACAGTGACTTGGTTGCAAACATGTGTGCACACTTGCAGAGAGGTGGTTTCATAAAGCGACCAGGTGTGGTCTTCTGTCCAGTCCTTGTGCTAGAGAGAACTTCTTTAATGCTGAGTTGGTGGAGCAGAGAGGAGATGCTGAGGTTTGTATATATTAGTGAGGACCATTTACTTTTATTTGTATATATTTTTGGGTGGAAGTAACCTGCGATTGTAGGTGGTAATTTTTGCTTTATTGTCTTTGCTCCTAATTTTGCACTTTTTGTTTTTGATTATTTTTCTGTCTCTCTTTTATGAACTGTCTGTGGAAGAAGAAGGTAGAAGAAAGGCCCTTTTGCTTATACTTTTGTTAGGATTTCTCATCACTTTTTTCTTTGGAGTCACTGTAATTATTGTATATAGTACATGCACTTTCTTTTCTTGTTTTTGTTAATGTTCTTGCATTGAGCTTTGTATATATTTGCAAGACATTATTGTAAATAGTTATTGGCACCACGGGAATAAATCATAATTCATCACTGTCTTTTCAATTCTCCCTTTTTCCTGGTAATTAAGTTATAGCTCCAAGTGTCCAGAGTCTGAAACTGTGCAATGGTGCTATTGCAAGGGGCATCACACATTGGGATCCATGTTTTTGATATTTAAGACATTTTGAAATGACTTTGAACATTTGGTATTTACAAACTTTTTTGTGGAAATAAAAATCTATATTTTTAAAACTGGAATTGCTAAAGCATCAGTTGCTTGTCTGGTCTGCTTTGATCCTCACCAAGACCATATGGTTTATTAAGAATATATTTTAGTCACATCTCCAGATTGTAAATTGATTGCAAATTAATTTACTGCTCAGACTTTAGTCCCTATTGCTCAAAAAAAAATAAAAAATAAAACCTTAATCTAACAAACTGCTCACACTTTATGGACATAGGCTATGTGATATGGTACCTGATTCTGCAAAATACTGAGAAACTTGCTTCTTATAGACATCAAGAATGGTACAACAAAGCCACTAAAGGGATAAGGGTGAACAATACACCTAAAATGTTTTTTTATTAATTAAAGTTATTGATTATTTTGCAATCCCATGTTTTCTGTCCCTTCGTACCTGAGTACCGCTGATCATATTAATGGCCCTTGGACATACTTAAATTGTCTATTCTCGATAGAACAGTTTTGTTCATTACAAATACACTAGTTAAGCCTGCACCATATCTAACACATGCAGATTCTAGAGCCATGTATTGCAGAGGCATAGGCTAATTGCAAAGAATTACCAACAACAACATATAGCACATTTTCATACAAATGATGTAGCTCAACAAAACAACAAAAAAAGACAAAATATAAAATTAGCCAATACTAATTAACAGAATAAAATTAAGGTCCGATGGCCAGGAAAAGAGAGAAAAAACAAAAAAATAAATTCCAGACAGCTGGAGAAAAAAAAAAACAAAAATCTGCAGGGGTTCCAGGTCATGAGGCCTCAGGACAGGAGACATTGTTCTCCCTCAGCATGCTACCACAGGCCTCCTATTTTGAAGTTTCTCATAGTACATTTATATAAGACACTGCTACCTTCTAGTTTTGGATTAACCAAATTTTTCCAGACTACATTCTGTGTAAAAGCTTTGTCTGAGTTTTCTACTAATTTCCATTGCCATGGTGTCAGAATGAATGAAAATTGCATAGCATTTCATGAAAAACCACAAAAGACTATCATGCTATATACTACTGCCCAATTGCAGTAAATGAAATAGTGAAAACTATAATATCAAAATAAAAAATGACTGTTGTTCAAAGCACACAGCTACATTGCTCCTTCTCAACATGTGTGCACTTAACCATTTAGAATGCATGTAGTATCTGAGTGATACAAAGGCACCATATATAAAGTATATGCTTACATACCTATCCAATAAAACTTTTACATTAATAAAGAGGGAACTGACATACTTAGCTACCCACGTTATCTAATCAGTTTATTTCAATACATGTGGTGGCACTGAACTGAAGAGTAGAACTGAATAGTGTTCTGTTACAGAGCACTCACATTTTAGAGTTGCCAATTAACCCGACACTCAAGAATGTGCAAATTCCACAAAGTTATTGATCAGGCAGGAATTTGAACCTAGGGCTTTACAGCTGTAAGGTATCAGTGATGTGATGTCTGAGAGATTTCATAAAAATGTGTTTCTTAGGTAAGTTTCAACTGCATACTCAAAAATAAAAAAATGCTATTCATTAATTGAAATTTCAGTGGTTAAATTGTGCAATGCTTTAATGACTGAAAAACGTCATTGGAATATGAGAAATCAACATTTGTAGGCAATAATTCAGGGTTAACCTTGTAAAGTAACCTCTTGTGACTGCATCAAGTAATGTCCTTGTCCTTTTTTATTTCTAACAAGGGTAATGGGATGAATGGGTGAAAGGATGATAGGAATACAAGAATATACAAAGCCTAAGATTTGGCAAATGCAAACCGGAGGACTCTTAAATTGGTGAGAATACACTCACTTTGCTTATCTGTCTCTCTTGTGCTAAATGCTTATCTGTAATTATTTCTGCTGAATTATTGTAACGCCCTAAAATATTTTACAACAAATTGGCAGAATGCATTTGATTCATGGTAATTAATTTCTTTTGATTTACAGTGAATTGATAGAATTTATAACTTTCCTATAGCACAAAAAACAAGGAAAGGCACTGTTGCATTCATCTACTTCATGAATTCGCTTTATTCATTGCAAGGTCAAATGGAGGCCACTCCAGTCAAAGGCAAGAACAAATGCTAGATGGCACGTCAGTCCAATGCAGGGCTCTCTTTCACACACACGCAAATTAACTAAAGTGTAATGTTCATGGTGCACTTAAGCTGCACATCTTTAGGCTGAGTTTCCAAATATAAGCCACTGGAGAAAACCCCTGAATCTTATTATAAATGGCTTCATTTTGTGTTCATTATAAATAAATGCCATTCTTCAGCGTGGCATAATTCATAAGCAGTGATTTTTACTTATGCTTAAAGAAAAATCAAGATCTAGTTCACTGATGGTGTCAAAAGCATGTTTTGGTTTCTGTATTTTCAATTTTTCATTTAGATTTTTTTATTTGATTCAAAAAAAGAGTATCATTATTTTTATATCACTGTTTTACAATTTTGTGGTAAAGGTTTTCTGTGGGCTTTACCAGTTTTCAGTGTTATTTTCATTGCAGCAGCCACGCAATTATTCTGAAGCCTATAGGTATGCAAAGGACTAATGGAAGGCATGGGAAGGCCAAAACAAAGTACAGGCCAAAACCAAAATAATAAACCTGACTTATGGTTATGTCAAAAAGGGTAATTCAAAAATCAAAGACCAGAACTGAAGGTCGCTAGCTAGAAAAGATAAAAGATTTGATTCAAAAGGGTAGTCACAACACCTACAAATTAGGACAAATCAGCAGGGATAGAATGTCTGACAATGAAGCTCATATCGATTTAATGAAGCACAATACATTGAAACAGTGTATCTAGATAGATAGATAGATAGATAGATAGATAGATAGATAGATAGATAGATAGATAGATAGATAGATAGATAGATAGATAGATAGATAGATAGATAGATAGATAGATAGATAGATAGATAGATACTTTATTAATCCCAAGGGGAAATTCACATTCTCCAGCAGCAGCATACTGATACAAAAAAACAATATTAAATTAAAGAGTAATAAAAATGTAGGTAAAAACAGACAATAACTTTGAATAATGTTAACGTTTACCCCCCCCCCCCCCCCCACAGTGTGGAATTGAAGAGTCGTATAGTTTGGGGGAGGAACGATCTCCTCAGTCTGTCAGTGGAGTAGGACATTGACAGCAGTCTGTCACTGAAGCTGCTCCTCTGTCTGGAGATGACACTGTTTAGTGGATGCAGTGGATTCTCCATAATTGATAGTAGCCTGCTCAGTGCCCGTCGCTCTGCCACGGATGTCAAACTATCCAGCTCCATGCCGACAATAGACCCTGCCTTCCTCACCAGTTTATCCAGGCGTGAGGCTAGTGTATCAATGTCCCGTCATTAAGGGACTGATTAAGTTCAAAGCTTCAAACGTCGCTCAAGTATTGGGATAGGTCTGACTGCTTTGAAGTTTTGTGCTATCCCACATGCTATAATGGTGGATATGAAACTTCTGGTCCAATTTTATACAGCGATGCTATTAAATTAAATATGAAGACGGGTGCTCATATTTATTAAGCATCTCAGAATTACTCTTAGGAATTGCACTTAAAGTCTGACTAGGGTTAGAATTTGTTCGACCCTAGAGCAGGACATGAAAAGTAGTTATGAAGCATCCCATATCCACTTCCAATGATGAGTAAGAGTTCATGTTTGAGAATAAACAACGTCACGATTTTATGACACCGCAAGGTGCAAAATAGGCACTTATTATGTGTTGTAGTTTTCTGATAGTGATGCTAAGGATTCATCACAAAGATAATAATAACAATAATATTCAATGTAGTAGAAGAAAAAGAAGAGAAGGAAAATCTAATAAGGTAGGATATTTCGCTAAGCTGCATGTAATTGTTGCCACTTTGTAACAACATCAAGAGTACTGTAAAGAGCACTGATATGGAAAGGCCAAGACACACAAATCGAATGAGAGCAAAGTACGGTAACTGGCATGTTTATCTAACAATGAATGATCCACATCTGTACTTTGAGAAGACTCATCGTCATGGACAGCCCCCTGTAAAGTCTAATGAACATAGCAACGAGTATTCTAGTGCAGCTTCTGAAGTTGTTCCCGATCATCTTCCAGAGTTATATGCAATAACTCTCTCCATTATCCTCACTTATCTTCTTCAAGGCTCTGTTTATCCAGTTCCCCGTGGAGTCTCCTCCTGCTATTTCTTGAACCTTTCTAGGCTTGTCAAGTATAAAGCAAATGTTCCATGGGTTTGTGGAATGCAGCGCTCAGTGTACCTGTGCAACATTTTGCTGTCAGTCACCCATTTAGCTCCTTCCTATCTTCAGGATAACATGCTGTCTACAAGAATACAGTTGGCATCCATGACTGCCTGTGTGTTGATAATATGATACCGTTTGCTATTCACAAATGCATGGTCATCCACATTTGTGGCAATGATCTTTATGTGCATGCTGGCATTTTGGAAATGCAATAATTTTCACATCTGTGCTCATTAAAGACAAGAAGCATTAAATAGAACATTGATGTGTAAAGTCTAAGCTACAGATCTACTTCTCCTCCTTTGATCTGGAGACCCAAATTATCAGTTTACTGAGTTACATAGGTTTTAATTTCTTCTTGTCAATATACAGTACCATGGCTATTTCCTCTAATTTTTTCTGCTTTACTTATATATCTAATGTTTTTAATATCTTAATATATGCTATGTTTTGCTTTGTTCTTCTTATTATTCCTTTTGGTCCAATGTATGTTATTTGTTGTTGGTGTCTCTAAAGTGTAATTTCCACACAGCACAGGAAATGGTGCAACTTCACTTAGCTTTCCAAAACAAAGTTTTTATAGTAGGAGCCTTAGCAAGTAAAATTCTTTTAGCTTTGAAATGGAAATTCCCTATAATGTTTCACTTTATTTTATGATCTCATCCATTCTGAACTGTCGGCAGCATCTTATATATAATTCGCCAGCCTACTCACTCACGTCTGTCCGAAGCCGAATGCGCAGTTGCCTTCTGCGCAGCTGCCCGAAAAACCTTACGAGACCGACATCACGACAGGCGGCGGATTTACAGCCGCGAAAATTCAAAGAGAAAGGCGACTTCGATTAAAGCTCTAGAGGCCTGAAAGGCGATTTCGACTACAGCTCGAGGCCTAATTATGCATTCATTCAATACACCTATATCAGGTTTGTGGTGCTTATACTTATTACTATTCCACTCGTGCCCGTTTCATCTTACGTTGTCAAAACGGGCTCTTTCTCTAGTGAGTTAATAAAGCATCCTTGAGGTGAGCAGGTGAGACGATTAGGGCTTTGCTAGTTCATGGCCCATGCCTTATTGCTGGTAGGCCTGGATATTTCTCCATACACTCCGTAGCAATGGTTCTTAAACTCTTTCTCCTTGTGACCTAACTTTACAATTTTAGTGTCTTCATGACCCAGAAGTGCCATCAACCGTCATCCGGAGGGGTTTGGCATTCCTTGCTAGAATCACTGCAGATTATCATCCCTTTCCATTGGAGAATCAATCCTCAGCATCATCACTGGGAGGTGGGGGGTTTAATGGTTCCCCTTTGGAGAACTGTCACTCACCATCATCTTCTCCCCCTTGGAGCATTGCTGATTCAGATCATAACAGAGCAATGATGTTTGCTTAAACTGCCTCCGGCAACCCATCACAAGACACTCTGCAATTTGAGCGCAACCCTTTCCAGTTATGTACTATTG